>NC_057405.1:15479179-15574478 GCF_019320065.1 Cervus canadensis
TGTGTTTCCTTGTTAATTTTCTGTTTAGTTGATCTATCCATAGCTGTGAGTGGGGTATTAAAGTCTCCCACTATTATTGTGTTACTATTAATTTCCTCTTTCATACTCGTTAGCGTTTGCCATACATATTGCGGTGCTCCTATGTTGGGTGCATATATATTTATAATTGTTATATCTTCTTCTTTGATTGATCCTTTGATCATTATGTAGTGTCCTTCTTTGTCTCTTTTCACATCCTTTATTTGAAAGTCTATTTTATCTGATATGAGTATTGCGACTCCTGCTTTCTTTTGGTCTCCGTTTTCATGAAATATTTTTTTCCAGCCCTTCACTTTTAGTCTGTATGTGTCTCTTGTTTTGAGGTGGGTCTCTTGTAGACAGCATATATAGGGGGTCTTGTTTTTGTATCCATTCAGCCAATCTTTGTCTTTTGGTTGGGGCATTCAACCCATTTACATTTAGGGTAATTATTGATAGGTGTGGTCCCGTTGCCATTTACTTTGTTGTTTTGGGTTCACGTTTATACAACCTTTCTGTAATTTCCGTCTAGAGAAGATCCTTTTAGCATTTGTTTGAAGAGGCTGGTTTGTTGGGCTTGCTAGACATCTCAGCTTTTGCTTATCTGTAAAGCTTTTGAATTCTCCTCATATCTGAATGAAAATTCCTTGCTGGAACAGTAATCTAGTTGTAGGTTATTCTCCTCTCATTACTTCAGTACGTCCTGCCATTCCCTTCTGGCCCTGGGAGGGTTTCTATTGATAGATCAGCTGTTATCCTTATGGGAATCCCTTTGTGTGTTATTTTTTGTTTTTCCCTTGCTGCTTTTAATATTTGTTCTTTGTGTTTGATCTTTGTTAGTTTGATTAATATGTGTCTTGGGGTGTTTCGCCTTGGGTTTATCCTGTTTGGGACTCTCTGGGTTTCTTGGATTTGGGTGGCTATTTCCTTCCCCATTTTAGGGAAGTTTTCAGCTATTATCTCCTCGAGTATTTTCTCATGGCCTTTCTTTTTGTCTTCTTCTTCTGGAACTCCTATGATTCGAATGTTGGGGCGTTTCACAGTGTCCCATAGGTCCCTGAGGTTGTCCTCATTTCTTTTGATCCTTTTTTCTTTTTTCTTCTCTGCTTCATTTATTTCCACCATTTTATCTTCTACCTCACTTATCCTATCTTCTGTCTCCGTTTATTCTACTCTTGGTTCCCTCCAGAGTGTTTTTGATCTCATTCATTGCATTATTCATTTTTAACTGACTCTTTTTTATTTCTTCTAGGTCTTTATTAAACAATTCTTGTATCTTTTCAATCTTTGTCTCCAGGCTATTTATCTGTAACTCCATTTTGTTTTCAAGATTTTGGATCATTTTTATTATCATTATTCTAAATTCTTTTTCAGGTAGATTCCCTATCTCCTCCTCTTTTGTTTGACTTGGTGGGCATTTTTCATGTTCCTTTACCTGTTGGGTATTTCTTTGCCTTTTCATCTTGTTTAGATTGCTGTGTCTGGAGTGGACTTTCTGTATTCTGGAGGTCTGTGGTTCCTTTTTATTGTGGAGGATTTACCCAGTGGGTGGGGTTAGACGATTGGCTTGTCAAGGTTTCCCGGTTAGGGAAGCTTGCGTCAGTGTACTGGTGCGTGGAACTTGATTTCTTCTTTTTGGAGAGCAATGGAGTGCCCAGTAATGAGTTTTGGGATGGGTCTATGTGTTAGGTGTCACCTTGGGCAGCCTGTATGTTGACATTCGGGGCTATGTTCCTGTGTTGCTGGAGAATTTGCGTGGTATGTCTTGTTCTAAAACTTACTGGCTCTTGGGTGGTGGTTGGTTTCAGTGTAGGTATGGAGGCTTTTGGACGGTCACTTATTGCTTAAAGTTCCATGTAGTCAGGAGTTTTCTGGTGCTCTCAGGTTTTGGGCTTAAGTTTCCTGCCTCTGGATTTCAGTTTTATTCTTCCTGTAGTCTCAGGACTTCTCCAACTATACAGCACTGATAATAAAACTTCTAGGTTAATGGCGAAAAGATTCTCCCCTGTTAGGGACACCCAGAGAGGTTAACAGAGTTACATGAACAGGAGAAAAGGGAGGAGGGAGATAGAGATGAGCAGGAGGAGAAAAAGGGGGACTCAAGAGGAGAGAGACAGATCTACGCAGCTGTCTGTTCCCAGAGTGTTCTCCGTATCTCAGACACCTACAAGGATTCACAGAATTGGATTGGGAAGAGAAGGGGAAAGGAGGAAATAGAGGTGTTCTGAGGTAGAAAACAGAGAGTCAAGATTGGGAGAGAATAATCTTCGGTTTAAAGATAGGGCTTCTTTTTTTTTTTGGTAAGGTTATAGTGTATTGAAAATGAAAATGAAGAGTAGTAGAGGAGTACTAGAGGACTTTAAAAAGAAATAAGAGAAAAAGAAAAATAGAAAATAAAAGAGAAAACGGAAAGGAAAAAAAAGAAGAAGCAAGAAAAAAAAAGAAAAAGAAAAAAAAGAAAAAAAAACAAAAAAAAAGAAAGAAAGAAAAAAAAATTTTTTTTTTCCCCTAATTAAAAAAATCGTAAAAATCTATGTAAATGAAAGTTAAGGAGTAATGGGGGAGTAATAGGGAATTTTAAAGGAAAATAAAAGAGAAAAAATAAAAAAGAAAAATATAAAAAGAATAAAAAAATTTTTTTTTTTTTCCTTACTTAGAGAAAAAAAAGTAAAAATATATCTAGGAGTTTCTCTGGAGCTGCTGCGGTCAGTGTGGGTTCGGCTCAGTTTCAGATAGCTCCTCGTTCCAGCTTACACTTCTCCATATCTACAGGGCCCTTCCGGTGAAGTCGGTGTTTTCTACAGGGATTTTAATCTGTTGCACCAGTCCCTTCTGAAGCGGTTCCCTTTGTTTATTTGGCTTCTGTTTGCCGGTCTCTTCAGAGCCTCATTTCCGCCCTGACACAGGCGGGCGGAGGTGGAGTCTTATTCAGTTAGCTAGTTCCGTTGCGCTGCTGGGAGGGGCTGACGCTGCGGGGATGGGCTGGCGCTGCGGGGCGGGGCTGGCGCTGCGGGGAGGGGCTGGCCCCGCGGGGGCGGGCTGGCGCTGCCGGGAGGGGCTGACGCTGCTTTCTCCGTCTGCCGCTGCTCAGGCTCCCGGCTGTTCTATATGGAGCGCGCCCCGCGCTGCGCTAGGTTCCAGCCCTCGGGTGTTACACAAAAGCGCGGAAGGAAAAGCTGCGCCTGCTCTCTGTGCCTTCCCCGTCAGAGCGGTCCAGGCAGCGAGGGGCTTGATGGGCGCACTATCCCCAGGTGTGGCGCACTCACTCCCTTCCGCGGACCCAGTCTCAGTTTCCGCTGGCGCCAGTCGGGCGCGCGCGCCTTCCGCCCTCCGCGTCCCCAGCCCCAGTCCCCGCCCCCGCCGGTCGGGTGCCTGCGCCCTGTGTCTCGCCGCGACCTTCCCCTCCCCCCTGCCTCCTGCCTCCGGCGGGGCTGGGCGGGTCCGCAGCCTGCGACCTCTTCTTGGGACTTTCTCCGTCCCTTTGTTCTGCGAACGGCCGGCAGTGTGTTCCGGCCGGTCAACTCTCTCCCCCTTGGTCTCCCACAGTTCAAGTTGGCACCTCACAGAAACTCCCTCCGATTGTCCTCAGGGCACTCAGGCCGACCCTAGCCCAAGCAAGGCCGCCTAAGACTCCCCTCCCGGGACGGGTCTCCGTCCTTAGCTCTTTTGTCTCACTTTTTATCCTTTATATTTTGTCCTACCTCCTTTCGAAGACAATGGTCTGCTTTTCTGGGCGCCTGATGACCTCAGCTAGCGATCAGAAGTTGTTTTGTGTGGTTTGCTCTGCATTCAGTTATTCTTTTGATGAATTTGTAGGAGAGAAAGTGGTCTCCCCGTCCTACTCCTCCGCCATCTTGGCTCCTCCTCTGCAGGTTTTCTTTTACAGAAAGAAAGTCACTTAGCTAGCATGCTTTTGGAGACTATAAATGTGAAAATACTTTTATGTGGTTTTTGAGCTAAATAGAAGTTTGGATCTTATCTATCTGACACCTCATGTTATGTGAGCCCATATTGCTATTATCAAGGAGGAGGAAAAAACATACCCTGATGAGTTTGCCCTTGTGAAATAGCCCTAGTAAAAAGACATTCTGGACAAACTGGTGATAAAAGAACAAGTTCTCATTTTTTCATCCAGTTTCTCATCAATATAAACTTCAAGTTGATGTAAAGATTGAGAACTGACTTATCAGAAGAAGAAAACAGGACAAATTCCTGCCAAACTTAATGCTGATTTGCTAAAACTTTCACATAAAATCCTTATGTTTGAAAAGCCAAGTCCAGAAGCCCCTAAGGGCAGTATTTCATTTGGTGGCCAGTTCTGCATATATCCCTTTGCCTATGGGTGGATGGTGCTGTTTAATGGGAATAAAGCAATTATATATGTTATTTTCAGGCTAGCAGATACAGTAAAATTTCTGTTATTATTTTCCATTTTCCTTTGGAAAATAAATTTGAGTGTTTTGTAAAAATAAAAGACATGTAAGAATGTGGACTACTGTGTAGTAAGTCTCTCTCTCTGAATATATATATATATTCACATATATATATATATATCTCATATGTAGTAGCAACTTATATTGAAGAAGACTCTTGAAAGTCCCTTGGACTGCAAGGAGATCAAACAAGTCCATTCTAAAGGAAATCAGTCCTGAATATTCATTGGAAAGACTGATGTTGAAGCTGAAACTCCAAAACTTTGGCCACCTGATGCAAAAAGCTGACTCATTTGAAAACACCCTGATGCTGGGAAAGATTGAAAGTGGGAGGAGAAGAGGGCCACAGAGGATGAGGTGGTTGGATGGCATCACCCACTCAATGGACATGAGTTTGGGTAAACTTCGTGAGTTGGTGATGGACAGGGAGACCTGGTATGCTGCAGTCTATGAGGTCGCAAAGAGTCGGACACGATTAAGTGACTGAACTGAACTAAACAGCTTATATGTCTTTAATTCATTAAATATAATGTTATAATAATTGGTATATTTAATTTTTCTGTAAAATATCCATCTTTTATTGGATATATATGGGACAACATAAAATTCTCTCCTTTTGTTTCCTTATAGACCACTTTATAATTTTTCTTTAATGCTTGACTCTCTACCTATAATACACATGATTGCATTTTATCTGTAAACCATAAGCAACTAGGAGGGGCTACAGTTCTATGGTAAACTGTAATCCGTATTTCAATATTAAGAGACAGATACAAAAACATATATATCAAAATAAGGTACAATGGTTTATTTTATCTCCTTTTGAGATCTTACCAGTTCTATATTCCTTTCCCATCAAAAATATCTGTCATTATTTTTGATGATTAATATCTTGCAATTAAAAATATTTTGCTATGCTTTCTGGATCTGCCCTTGTTTCTGCTGCATTGATCCAATGTAATCACGTTGAATTAATTTTGCTTGAATAGTTCACTATAAATACAATGAAAACCCATTATTTTATTCTGGAAAGTTAGATTGGATGCATAAATTTAATTAGTCATTAGATAATTGCCAATTCCAAATATGTTTTTTTAGACACAATTGGTTACATGATGATTTTTTGTGTAATTTCAGTACAAGAAAAATATTAAAAAGAATTGCCTTACTTTTTCTTTTAAATTTTTGTGCACCGTTGCTATATTATACTACATATAGCAATATTCATTTCTAGTAAAAATTTATTGTGCAAATAAGCTTGTCATTAAAAAAATATTGTTAATAATACACTCCTTCAAAATAATTCTTCTTTTCAAGAACTGGATTCACCATCCTTAGGAGTTTAGAATATGTGGCTAGTTCTTTTTGTGTTCACAATGCACATATAGACATCAGTTCACACATCAAGATCATTCTAAATAGTGTATTTTAATCTTTCTTTCATGATGAGTAACTCTACATAATTGTGATTATGAACACAAATATTATATCAAGTGGTACTCACTCAGAATCCTGCTTCTTCTATTTTATTAACTACTATATGTGACCTTAATTTTGCTATAATGTATAAACTTGTCATGACTTCTACTTACACTGTGTTGCTGTAAGTTTAACTAGCATGGTGCTGAAAAATACTCATACTTACTATTATTTTTATAGAATGCTATTAGATATTATTATCTAGGAATTGAGTGAGAAAATATTATTAATCTACTATCTTGGAAAAGGTTCAGATGAGCCATTACAGATGGAAGTAATAAAAGTCAATCTCACAACTTTTTTTTTTTTTTTACTATTCTGAGAAAGTCACAAAAATAACAATGAATGAACGATGGACTTTGAGAATTCTCCTTGTCTACGCTTGATTTAGTGGGTTTGTTCCTAGGTGGAACCACTTGATTGAAGGGCATCATTTTGGACTCTTTCATATATTTTATTTTCTCTGTGCATTTTATTTATTCCTTCAAAATATGTTTTTGTTTTTGTTTTTCAAGGGAAAGATGGCAAGAACTTTCCCACCTTAAGACTAGCCTTAGCATTTTTGATTCACTTGTTGTGAATGATACAGGATTCTACTGTCTTTTGAGAACTAAGATACCTCTACAGGGTATAAAACCATAACCAGCCCAGGTGGGATGCATGATACAAGTGCTCGGGCCTGGTGCACTGGGAAGACCCAGAGGAATCGGCTGGAGAGGGAGGTGGGAGCAGGGATCGGGATGGGGAATATGTGTAATTCCATGGCTGGTTCATGTCAATGTATGACAAAACCCACTGCAATGTTGTGAAGTAATTAGCCTCCAACTAAAAAAAAAAAAAAAAAAAAGATACCTCTACAGGGTATAAAACCATAAACCAACTGACAACAGATGAGCTAGTGTAATGAAAAAAAGTTGAGTCTATTCAGTAACAACTGTTAGATAACTGTTTAAATATTGTTTTGTTTTGTTTTGTTTTTCCATAACTGACATCGATATATGTCTTTAAATTCTTTTTTTTTTTTCCTACTAAGATCTAGAATTGTGCTCTCCAGTACTGCAGCAACAGGTACAGGCAGCTATTAATACTTAAATTTAATTTAAAATAAATGTAATTTAAGCTCATTTCCTCATTCACACTAGTCACAGTTTCTCAATAGTCACATGCAGCTAGTGGCTACTGCAATTTACACATAACAGAGGCTAAAACACCTCTTTTAACACAGAATCTTAAAACCAGTGTGCTTCAACTTACAAAAAAAAAAAAAAAAGAAATCTTTGTGGACATTTTTTTTTTCTTAATCACATCTCACCATTAAATTTGAATGCCACAAATATGTGTGCTTAGTACATAGAAAGAGTAAGATCCTCCACCTCCTGTAATAGTCCATGATGTAGATCTAGGGAAGGAGATAGACCTGATACACATACCAACTCCTAGAGGAGCAGAGCAACTTTTACCATGTGCTCACATTTATAAATTCTATGAAAAAACCCATTTAAAGCTACTTTCCTAGATGTGCAAGTAACTGAAATTAAAATGAAAGTGTCAAGGTAGAGGTAATTTTAAAGGTTAGTCTCTATTATTATATTGCTCAAATCTAATTATTTACCTTGAATGCCTTTCAACTTTTTGTGACAAATGGAAATAATAACAATAGAAGTTACTCTGCCGTATTTCTACCATCCTTCTAATGAATACCTCATACCTAGCAGAAAGTGAAGAATGGCAATCGACAGGAAATGGATAATTCCTGTTCACCAGAACTTAAAAGATTAGTGGAAAGTCAAGATAGGACCAGAGTCTATATCTTTCATTACAAACCCCAGGATTCTTTTTTCTAAATAATATGTCCTTGATATATCAGCATGAAGTGATGTGTTGGGGGCACTCGCAAGAGTCAATCTAAATTTTTTCAACTTTGTGGGCCATGGATGCCAGTATGTTGGTGGTTTGAAATCAGTCATGATGCTGGGTTTATGTTCACCACAGAAGTCAGAAAACGCTATGTATCAGGAGTTTGATTTCTTTCTTTTTTTTTTTTTCCCCTTGCTTCCCTGGTTGGCTCAGACAGTAAAGAATCTGCCTGTAATGCAGGAGATCCTGAGTCAGGAAGATCCCCTGGAGATGGGAATAGTACCCAATCCACTAGTCTTGCCTGGGTAGTTCCTGATGTAGCCTGATGGGCTACAGCCAGTGGGGTCACAAAGAGTCGGACTTGACCGAGTGATTAGCACTTTATTTTTTCAGATTAACCTCTTCAACCCAAGTATTCTAATTCCAGAGCCCTCTATTAGACCTAGAGTACTTGAGGAACTGGCTGTAATGGGTAAAAAACAACTTCTCCATAAACTGTAGGAATTGATGAGACCACTTTCAGTAAGTCAGTGTTCACATTCCAAGAACCAGGCATCACTACTCCACCAGTAGAACTATCATTTGGTCCATTAATGCTAAGGGTGTTGCCTTATAGTTAACACTGAGACAACTTTCATTAAGATAAAATTATTTGCTAGGAGGACATTATTTAACTAAGGAATGGGATGCATTTTCCTACTATAAGTCAGTAAGAGACAGGGAAAATAGATGCGAGAGGTTTATCTGGTATACTATTACTTTCCTTTTTCTGTTAAGCTGAAGTTCCCTAACAAGGTCAGTGTTGATTTTACTATTCTCTGGGTCTCCACATATCATGAGAAAATCATAGACTGAGGTATAGCAGTTTTGTACATTTTATTATTATTTGTTCTCAAAATAGTGTCAATAATTCAGTATTCGCTCTATGATAAAAAATCTACCTTCCAATGCAAGAGCCACAAGAAACGCAGACTTCATCACTGGGTCAGGAAAATCCCTGAAGCTGCAAATGGCAACTCTCTAATATTCTTGCCAGAAAAATTATATGGGCAGAGGTGGGCTACAGTCCATGGAATTACAAAGAGCCAGACACAACTGAGTATGCACAAATGCACACACACAATTGAGTACTATGATAAATAAATAGGAATAAAGCAATGTAATTTAGAGTTCTCACATTGTTTGATTTATTTATTTATTTATTTTGAATAATGGTGTAGATTCAGTCCTTGATGTCCATTAGTGAATTATTTCTCAAAATACTTTCCAAATAACACCAATTATGAGAGATAAGTCCCAGAAAAGCTTTCTAATAGCATTAGATTTTTCAGCTAGTTTTTAGCAAATAAATCTGTCTCCTGTCCATGTGAATCATTTTTTTCCATATTTAGACTTTTTCCTGGACCCTCCTTTCACTTTCTAATTCTAACTGAAACCTCTCACAAGTTCACACTGCTTTCTCCTGATAACACCAAGTTTTTGAACTTTTCTCCAGAGGAAGCTGTGCTTTCTTTCTTTTGGTCAGTCTCAAATAGGAGAAAGGGGCTAGCAGTTTCTGTTTTATGGTCAAACCTTTATTCTAATATCGTCATGAAAATAGTTTCCTTTGGAAATTAACATAGACATGTATACCACCTTCTCCCAACTTCCTTGTATGGTTCTTCCAACAACCATGATTTGGGGTGAGTTACACATCAAAGTTTCAGACTCTTTCACTTCAAACTATTTATTTATTTATTTATTTATTATAGATATATACTCACCAGCTATAAACAGATAGATATACACAGATTTTCACCTTAGGGAACTAAGCATTGTAAACAATGTTTTACAGAATACTTGATTTTTTTTTCTTTCTTTCTTTTTTTTTTTTTAGTAATTATTACTATATTGTAAAGCATTTATTTATAATTATGAGAGACTCTTAGCCATCCCCCTGCTGTATCCTAAATATGCTGTATTTCTTTGATTCTGTAATGTACATATTTGGTACACATTTCCCCCTCTATATGGTGCATAAAACAATGGTGAGTCTTACAAAAGAGGGCACTTAGATGTGGTGAGACATAGTGGATTTTATTCAAGTTTCTTCCAATAGAGGAATCTCTCTATTTCTCTCATTTCTGCCTGCTCTTTGTACTGTCCTCTCTCTCATTCCTTCTCTCATTCTTCCTAATCCCTTCAGGGATATTTTGATTCCACATCCTTTTTATGCAGGTAATTCATGAATACTCATCTGTCATCATTTCTACTTTTTAAGCTTCATACCCTCAATTTTGATGACTTACTTGAAATCTCCTACATGATTTTACTTTTAAGTTTAAAACAGAGGTTCCCTCCATCATTCCTTCCTTATCAACATCCTACTCTCACCATTCCACAAAGGAAAATTTCTCTTCTCCTTTTCTGAATTTCCTTTTTTTTTTAATTTTTATTTTACTGTAAATTGTTTGATGCTCAAACAGTTTAGAGGTAAATTCCATTTCTAATCCTTTTATAAGACTGCTGCATGAAGCATTATATAACTGTCCCTCTCTTTCCATTCCACTGTCATAAGTCCAAATCAAACCCCTATTTACTTCATCATCCAGAAGACTTCTGGATCCTCTTCAATGTAACTTGTGCTTCACAGAGTCAATTGTCTTTTAGAAACAGTTTCTGTATTGCCATTCCCTGGCTCAAAGCCTTTCAGTGACTATCCATTACCAAGGGTAAAGAGCAGGGTCCACATTTCTGTTTCATCTAGCATTGCAAAAAGTAAATCAAAATTTATCCTACCAATAATGAACTTTGTGAAAGGAAATTTAAAAATAATAATAATAACAAATCATTATCTAAAGTCTTTTATTAAAACTGTGACATGGTAGAATTAAAATTATTTAGAGTTCAGTTGTTCCTAAACTTGAACACTGTCCACATTCTCAGATGGTGTTGGGAATCTGAGGGCATATAAGTCACAGGACAGGGAGCAGGGGCAGCCAGGAAACTATAGTAGCTCTCCTACTGTTGTTTAGGCAATTTGAGTTGGCAGGAGGGAGGGATGGGAAACAACAATTTGGAGAGTTTCTTGCAAATGTAATTGGAAAAATTTTAGTCTTATAAGATCTTTCACAGTTTGAATCCATAGTTGCTGTAGAAAAGATGATACAATCTTATCCTTAATAGAAATATAGAAACATCCTTAGCTTTACTGTTATATTTTATCAAAGGAATACTTAACTAATATGTTAGTGATAAGAATGTTTTTAATTTAAATTGAGATGTCACCATTGATTTTCATATTAATGCAATTACATTGTACTTAGGGATTGTTTGACATGGTAATGCACTGCATTTGAGGGAAGTATTAGATTTTCTATATGCAATTAATATGAAATAGATTATAGATTTCTATTATTTTATTCAAAATAAAATACAGTTAAATATTGTTACCAATCAAGAATTAATTTATTGTGGAAAACAGCATGGGAATTTCTCAAAAAAGTGAGAATACAACTACCATATGATCCAACCAAATTGAGACTGAAATTGAAGAAAGTGGAGAAAACCACTAGGCCATTCAGGTATGACCTAAATCAAATCCCTTATGATTATATAGTGGAAGTGAGATTTAAGGGACTAGATCTGATAGAGTGCCTGATGAACTATGGATAGAGGTATGTGACATTGTACAGGAGACAGGAATCAAGACCATCCCCAAGAAAAAGAAATGCAAAAAAACAAAATGGCTGTCTGAGGAAGGCTTACAAATAGTTGTGAAAGAAGGGAAGTGAAAATCAAAGGAGAAAAGGAAAGATATCCACGTTTGAATGCAGAGTTCCAAAGAACAAAAAGGAGAGATGAGAAAGCCTTCCTCAGCGATCAATGCAAACAAATAGAGGAAAACAATAGAATGGGAAAGACTAGAAATCTCTCAAGAAAATTAGAGATACCAAGGGAACATTTCATTCAAAGATGAGCTCAATAAAGGACAGAAATGGTAGGGACCAACAGAAGCAGAAGATATTAAGAAGAGGTGGCAAGAATACAAAGAAATGTACAAAAAAGATCTTCACGATCCAGGTAATCATGATGGTGTGATCACTCCCTAGAGCCAGACATCCTGGAATGTGAAGTCAAGTGGACCTTAGGAAGCATCCCTATGAACAAAGCTAGTGGAGGTGATGGAATTCCAGTGGAGCTACTTCAAATCCTGAATGATGATGCTGTGAAAGTGCTGCACTCAACATGCCAGGAAATTTGGAAAACTCAGCAGTGGCCACGGGACTGGAAAAGGTCAGTTTTCATTCCAATCCCAAAGAAAGGCAATCCCAAAGAATGCTCACACTACTGCACAATTGCACTCATCTCACACGCTAGTAAAGTGATGCTTAAAATTCTCCAAGCCAGACATCAGCAATGTGTGAACCATGAACTTCCAGATATTCAAGCTGGTTTTAGAAAAGGCAGAGGAACCAGAGATCAAATTGCTGGATCAATTTGCAGAGATCAACATCTGCTGGATCACTGAAAAAGCAAGAGTTCTGGGTTGGGGGGGGGGGGATCTGTTTCTTTTGCTTTCTCTTTCTTTTTGTTTCTGTTGCTTTATTGATTATGCCAAAGCCTTTGGCTGTGTGGATCACAGTAAACTGTGGAAAGTTCTGAAAGTGATGGGCACATCAGACCAACTGACCTGCCTCTTGAGAAACCTGTATGCAGGTCAGGAAGCAAAAGTTAGAACTGGACATGGAACAATAGATAGGTTGGTTTCGAATAGGAAATGCAGTACGTCACCCTGTTTATTTAACTTATATACAGAGGACATCATGAGCAATGCTGGGCTGGAGGAAGCACAAGCTGGAATCAAGATTGCCGGGAGAAATATCAATAACCTTAGATATGCAGATGACACCACCCTTAAGGCAGAAAGTGAAGAAGAACTAAAGAGCATCTTGATGAAAGTGAAACAGGAGAGTGAAAAAGTTGGCTTAAAGCTCAACAGTCAGAAAACTAAGATCATGATGTCCGGTCCCATCACTTCATGACAAATAGATGGGGAAACAGTGAAAACAGTGGCTGGCTTTATTTTTCCGGGCTCCAAAATCACCGCAGATAGTGATTGCAGCCATGAAATTAAAAGACGCTTACTCCTTGGAAGGAAAGTTATGACCAAACTAGATAGCATATTAAAAAGCAGAGACATTACTTTGCCAGCAAAGTTCTCTGTAGTCAAAACTATGGTTTTTCCAGTGGTCATGTATGGATGTGAGAGTTGGACTATAAAGAAAGCTGAGTGCTGAAGAATTGATGCTTTTGAGCTGTGGTGTTGGAGAAGACTCTTGAGAGTCCCTTGGACTGCAAGGAGATCCAACCAGTCCATCCTGAAGGAGATCAGTCCTGGATGTTCAGTGGAAGGACTGATGTTGAAGCTGAAACTCCCATACTTTGACTACCTGATGCGAAGAACTGACTCATTTGAAAAGACCTGATGCTGGGAAAGATTGAGGGCAGGAGGAGAAGGGGATGACAGAGGATGAGATGGATGGATGGCATCACCGACTCAATGGACATGGGTTTGAGTAGACTCCAGGAGTTGGTGATGGACAGGGAGGCCTGGCATGCTGTGGTTCATAGGGTCACAAAGAATCGGACAGAACTGAGCCACTGAACTGAACTGATGATCCAGCAATTTAATGCCTGGGTAAAAGCTGGCTTGAAACTCAACATTCAAAAAACAAAGATCATGTAAACTGATCTCCTTACTTCATGCAAATAGATAGGGGGAAATAAAATGGAAACAGTGGCAGACTTTATTTTCTTAGGCTCCAAAATCACTGCAGACAGTGACTACAGTCATGAAATTAAAAGATGCTTGCTTCTTGGAAGAAAAGCTACGACAAACCTAGACAGCATATTAAAAAACAGAGATATCACTTTGCCATCCAAGGTCCATATAGTCAAAGTTATGTTTTGTTTTGTTTTGTTTTTCCCCAGTAGTCATGTATGGATGTGAGAGTTGGACCATAAAGAAGGCTGAGAGCTGAAGCATTGATGCTTTTGAACTATGGCGCTGTAAAGACTCTTGAGAGTCCCATGAACAGCAAGGAGATCAAACCAGTCAGCCCTAAAAGAAATCAATCTTGAATATTCATTGGAAGGACTGATGCTGAAGCTCCAAAACTTTGGCCAAATGATTCGAAGAGTCGACTCATTGGAAAAGTCCCTGATGCTGGGAAAGACTGAGGGCAGGAGAAGGGGGCAACAGAAGGTGAGATGGTTGGATGGCATCATCAACTCAAAGGACATGAGTTTGAGCAAACTCCAGGAGATAGGGTAAAGAAGCCTGGCATGCTACTGTCTATGGGATCACAAAGGATTGGACACGACTGAGTGAGTGAACAATATATTCAAAAGGAAGAATCCACTATGTCAAGGAGTTATCTTCAACCCTATGTTCATAGCATTATCATCTACAGCAATCAAGACATGAGAACAATCTAAGAGTATATCATTGGATTAAGTTGAGGTACACACACACACACACACACTCACACTGGAATATTACTCAGCTAAGAAAGTGAATGAAGAAATGAAATCTTGCCACTCAAAACAATTTGGATAGACCTAGATGGTATTATGCTAAGTGAAATAGGACAGGGAAAGATAAGAGCAGTGTGATTTCACTTAATATGTGGAATCTAAAAAACAAATGAGCAAACACCACAAAACAAAGATAGAGTTATAGATACAGAGAACAAAATGGTGGTTTCTGGAGAAGATGGAGTGGTATGATGGGGGAAATGGGTGAAGGAGATTAAGATGAACAGACTTCCAGTTTTAGAATAAATATATCACAGTAATGAAATGTACAGAGTAAGCTATATAGTCAGCAGTGATGCAATAACTTTAAATGTCAAAGTAACTTTAAAATAACTTTAATTTTACAGTTAGCAGCTAGGCTTAATTGTGATAATCATCTCATAATGCATCTAAGTGTCAAATCACTATGTTGTACACCTGAAACTGATATAACATTGTATTTCAGTTACATTCCGATGAGAAAAATAAGAAGGAAATCTTGCCATATGCAACAATATGGATGGACCTAAGTGTGTATTAGGCTAGAAATGTCAGACAGAATAGTGCATAATGAGAAATCTGTTTAGTTGCCAAGTCATGTCTGGCTCTTGTGACACAATGGACTGTAACCTGGCAGGCTCCTTTGCCCATGGGACTTTCCAGGCAAGAAAACTGGAGTGGGTTGCCATTTCCAACTCTAGGGGATCTTCCCGACCCAGGAATTGAACCCATGTCTCCTGCTTGGCAAGTGAATTCTTTGCCACTGAGCCACCACGGAAGTCCAATGTGAAATCTAAGCAAAACATAATCAAATTTAAGGTAAAAGAGATTGGATTTGCGGGTTCCTCAGGGACACACAGGCACAGAGTAGGAGGAGGAGAAATTGAAGATAGTGGAAAAGTACGCATTTCTAGTTATAAGATAAATAAGTACCAGGATGTAATATACAACATGCTGACTAACAGGACCGTAGGCTACATCTGGAAGTCGCTAAGGAAGTAAATTCTAAGCGTTATCATCACAAGGAAAATTGTTTTTCTTCTTTGTTTTTAATAACTATGTGAGAAAATGTTAAAAAAAAATAATCATTTCACAATATATGTTAATCAAATCATTATGTTGTGCTCGGAGAAGGCAATGGCAAACCACTCCAGTCCTCTTGCCTGGAAGATCCCATGGACAGAGGAGCCTGGTAGGCTGCAGTCCATGGGGTCGCGAAGAATCAGGCAAGACTGAGTGACTTCGCTTTCACCTTTCACTTTCATGCATTGGAGAAGGAAATGGCAACCCACTCCAGTGTTCTTGCCTGGAGAATCTCAGGAACCGGGGAGTCTGGTGGGCTGCCGTCTATGGGATCGCACAGAGTCGGACACGATTGACCCGACTTAGCAGCAGCAGCAACAGCAAGTGTGCACTTGTATATCGCTATATGTCAATTGCATTTCAGTTAACCTAGAGAAAAAAGTTTCAGCTCAGAAATATAAGTAAGTTTCCGTCATTCCTTGGTATCCACAGCGAATTGGTTCCAGAACCATCCTCCCAACTCCTTGTAGGTACCAAAATCTGCAGATGCTCAAGTCCCTTATATAAATGGAGTCATTATTTGGATTCCATCCATGGTTTGTTGAATCCAGAATCCACAGGTACAGAATGCTAACTGTATTACAAACTTTCTAACTATTTTGCTAACTGTATTTCAAACTTTCTAAATATTATCATACTTAAATGACTACAGTGATTTTAAAAAAAAAAATGTTTCCCTTAAATAGCTGCTATTGATTATTTTGCATCACATGTCTTTAACTTCACTTTCAGGAGCACAAATTTAAAAAGTCTGAATTAACCACAAATACTTCCATTCCATATCTGACTTTTCTATAATAATACTTTGTTGGTCTACTTTCTTTTCTATTTCCCTGAAGACTGTTTTAGCTCAGAAGTTCACTATGTCTCAGCTGTGATTTTTAAAAACTTTACTTCAGCAACATCCTTTTTGTATTTACACTGAACTCCACAATATTAACTTATTTTCTAAAACCCAAACGATACATATATCCATATACATATATACACATATATTTTAAAGGACAAGAAAAAAAAAATTGCACATTTCTCGAGGCCAGAAATCTGAACTGAGTCTTACAGGGCTAAAATAAAAGTATGGATCAGGATTTCTCCCAGAGCCTCCAGGAAAGAATTTACTGCTTTCCTATGTTGACTTCTAAAAGCTACAGTATTATTAGAGTTGTGGCCTCATACATGCAATCTCTGCTTCTGCCATCAATCTCCTCTCTGATCTGTGTTCTTCCTATCTCCTCTTTTTAAATTTAATTTTAATTGAAGAATAGTTGCTTTACAATATCACATTGCTTTCTGTAATACCTCAGCATGAATCAGCCATAGGTATAGATCTATCTCCTCCCTTTGAGCCTCCCTCCTACCTCCCTCCCTCTCCTACCCCTCTAAGCTGTTACAGAGCCCTGGTTTGAGTTCCCTGAGTCATATGGAAATTCCCACCAATTATCTATTTTGCATGTGGTACATATGTTTCCATGGTACTCTCTCCCTTCTTCCCACCTTCTCCTTCCTCCCCCCACCCCATGCATATCCATAGGTCTGTTCTCTGCATCTGCAGCTTCATTGTTGCCCTGCAAATACATCCATTGGTGCCATCTTTCTAGATTCCACTTATATGCATAAAATAGAAGTAATACTTTTAATGTTTTCTGCTAGATAGCTTTTAAATATTTCTTCTTCTGTTTATGAAAAAAAGTATCATAGCAAGAGTGTAATTTAGTCACTGAGTCGTATCTGACTGCAATGTCATGGACCTAGCCCACCAGGCTCCTCTGTCCACAGGATTTCCCAGGAAAGAATATTGGAGTGAGTAGCCATTTCTTTCTCCAGGGTATCTTCCTGACTCAGAGATTGAACCCAGGTCTCCTGTATTGCAGGTGGATTCTTTACCATCTGAGCCACCAGGGAAGCATTCTACTCTTCAGATCATTTCTACCTCTTAATGTCAGAGTGATCCACTTACAGAATGTAACTCTATTCATGCTCTTATCACTCACTGGAAATGCCTAACTTGACATAGCTTTAACTCCTTTTCCCTAGCTTTCCAAATTGTGGAAGTGTGTTTTCCTTTGAACTCATATGCCATGTTATTTTTAGATAATTCTGAGACACATTAGGATAGTAGTTCCTTTCTTTGTATGGCTGAACACTTACCACCAGGCTAATGATTCATTTGCTGGCCTCTGATCTCATTAAAACTTCATTTCAGCAAGTCTGGTACCTGGTACAAATTCCTGTTGCTTTCTCTTTAATGTGTATGGAAATAATCATTTTGAATATGATAATTTTATCAGATAATTTGGTGATTTCTCAGATAATTTTCCCTAAAAATGCATTTTATTGCTTCATAGCTTTTAAGAAGGACATCAAAAATTTTAAATAAATTTCAGGGACTAAGGCTATACTTCGATTGTGCAAAATCAGGAATTTATATACATTTCAGCAGTTGCTCTTGAATTGTAAACACTGATCTACAGGTTTGAATATTGTTTATGAGGAGTTGAAATTGCTTTTACAGTAAAGATTATAAAAGGAAGAAACACTCCTGGGGAAATCGTTTCAGTTGACTGAATTGCTGGGAGGTTGAAGATAGATATATATAATGATGAGTTGATGTTTTCAAACAATCAACAGACATAGGATACAGAATTTTGACAAATAGTTTGTTTCCAATGGAAATTGAGGGGGAGGGAGTGTAGATCAGGTGTATGAGCTGGAGGATAAATGTCTTAGTCACTCTGAACAAGAGAATTCAGCTGATGTAAATAGTAAGAACTGGGTAAGTGTATACAGAAAAAGAGAAGGAAGAATGATACATTCAGAAACTGCTGCTGTGGACCATAGTGCAAGTCCATCTAGTGTAAAATCTTTCCTATAACAGTAGCCAATATTTAATGTCCCAAAGGAAGATGAAAGTTCCCAGACTCTACGTAGGTAATTTATTCAATGCTATTTATCAGGTTAGAAATTTCTGTTTCAGTTTGGAGTTTAATCATTGAACATCTTGAATCATGCAGTTTGAATATTCTTACAGTATTTTTCCCTGGCAGATTTACAAATGGTTCAGTTCAGTTGAGTAGCTCAGTCGTGTCCAACTCTTTGCGACCCCATGGACTTCAGCATGCCAGGCTTCCCTGTCCATCACCATCTCCCAGACCTTGCTCAAATTCATGTCCATTGACTCACTGAGGCCATCCAACCATCTCATCCTCTGTCATCCCCTTCTGCTTCTGCCTTCAATCTTCCCTAGCATCAGGGTCTTTTCAAATGAGTCTATTCTCCGCATCAGGTGGCCAAAGTTTTGGAGCTTCAGCTTCAGCATCAGTCCTTCCAATGAATATTCAGGACTGATATCCTTTAGGATGGATTGGATGGATCTCCTTGCAGTCCAAGGGACTCTCAAGAGTCTTCTCCAACACCACAGCTCAAAAGCACCAATTCTTCTGCACTCTGCTTTCTTTATAGTCTAACTCTCACATCCATACATGACTACAGGAAAAACCATAGTTTTGACTAGACTGAACTTTGTTGGCAAAGTAATGTCTCTGCTTTTTAATATGCTTCATAGGTTTAATATGCTGCCTAGGTAACAAATGATATTGACAGACATAAAGGCAGTAGGGCTTTAAAATAATCCTTCTACATTATTTGTTATCATTAAAATATAACTGTTAGCCACAACAAGTGGAACATATACAAAAGTTGAAATTCATTTTGATGACAAACTTGGGTCACAATAAATTTTATTGAGCAGTCTAGGATCTCATCTGGAGGTTCCGGGGAAAAACTGGTTTCTAAACTCATTCAGATTGTTGGTAGAATTCAGTTCTGTAAACATTTACATTTTCTTACTGGTATCAGCCGTGGCCACTCTTTGGAAGGAAAATTGAATGGCTTCAAATGTCACCCTTTCCATCCTTTTGCAAGCAAGAACAGATCAAATCCTTTAGATCTCTTTTCCTATTTTTCTCATCATCTAGGGGAAACTTTCTGCTCCTAAAGTGCTCATATAATTAAATTACATTTGTCCAGATAATCTTTATTTCTTCATATAATTTAACATAATGATTGAAGTACATTTCATTATATTTACAGGTTTCAGTGACATTCAAAAGGAAGAAGATTTTAGTAAGACAATATTTATTGGGAGCCATTCCCAAAATGTTGCTTATCACAAGAGCTTAATTTTTATCTAAAAAAACTGAGTTTAATCATGACTTTCATGAATGTTTATTGGCTGTAATAAAAGAACTGAAGGTTAAAATCAACTGACACATAATAAATAATAAAAATGACTAGTTATTCTTATAAACAAGGAAGCATATTTTATGTATAAGCAAAAGAGCTTTATTTCTATATTACTCTAAAATTGTTTGCCTATAGTTTACCACTACTTTTGAAGTCAAAAATATTAGGTGAAAATTCCTAACCATATTCACTCATTCAGTGGCACTGAATCAACGTTAATAGCAAACCTAGTCAATGCCACTCTTATTCAGCAAACAAAAACAAATACCTCTTTGTCTTTGAGATTACATCTTAGTACTGAGTTACATGTTAAGTAATGAATTTGATAAATACATATAAAATTAAAACAGTTAAAAATGCCTTGAAAGGATTGTGATTAACATTGTAAAGACATCCAGTAGAGTAATTCTTAAATGTTAAGAAAGGGCCTTCCCTGAAGAAGTAACTATACATGGAATCTGGTAAGCATTGTCTAAGTGAGTAGGGAAGGGAAGAGATTTTCAGAAATCTATTTAGGCCTGTTAGACACAGAAATAAGATCAAAATAGCCGGAGAACACAAAATCAGGGGAAATGTGTAGAATATTAGATGAAAGAGTATGCACAACTGTTTTAGAACTTGTGATAGAACAGTTAAAAGTTATTAAAGTTTTTTTGAGCATAGAGATGATATGTTAGACACTAGCAGTGAAAGCAAGATTTCATGAGTCACAGTGGAGATAAAGGTAAATGAGCTAAAAGGTGATCAAAAAAAATGAAGCACAAATAATAGAATGTCATACTAGGTTGATGATGGTAGAGATACAGAGACATGTCTTGTTTTGAGATATCTAGTTTATCAAAGATCACTACTGTGTCATGAACTGGATATACTAGAAGAGATGAACAGGCTATTGTGAAAATTTTAGAGATTCATGGTTTACACATCTGAGTGATTTCTGTGCCTTTCATTGATTTGAGTTGAAAACTCAGTCATTTTTTACTTGTTGATATTGAAGTGGTTTGCTAACATGTAAAATAAGATGTCGATTTACAAGGGTCCGATATTCAGATAAGAAGCAAGGCATTAAGACAATAACATAAATTATGGTATATAAATGGGAATTATGAATGGATATAAAGTGAGTAAAGCAATGGGCATATGATATTCTTAAACTTCAGGAGATAATAACAAAGAAGAGGTGGTTGAGCCAGCAAAGGAGGAGACAGATCCCCAAAGTGGCAGTAGAATGGAGGAAAAGCATAGTAACACATAGGGTAAGAGGAAAAAAGACCCAGGAAAAGAAGTCAACAAATGACCAAGTTAGATGTATATTGAAAAATATGCATAGTTTTTTTTGTATAAGGAGGTAATTGTGAAATCTGAAAGAACAGAGAGTTGAAAACAAGGACTTCCAGCAATCACCAGAAAACAGAGGAGAGGCATGGGACACATTCTGCTCTAGAACTTTCAGAAGGAGCATGGCCTGCCTGAAGACTTGTTTTCAAACTTCTAGACACAAGAACTATAAGAAAAAAATGTATATTATTTTATGTTACCTAGTATGTTCTGCATTGTTACAGTAGCTCTAGGACACTGAAGCAGAAGATATGGGGGAAAAATAGAGTAGACCTGGAGATGGAAATGAGAAAATTTTTGTTTCTTGCTTGTTTGTTAACATTTTTTGAGGTGGTAAGTCATATCTGACTCTTTGTGACTCTATGAAATGTAGCCTGCCAGGGTCCTCATGGAATTCTCCAGGCAAGAATACTGAAATAGGTTGCCATGCCCTCCTCCAGGAGATCTTCCTGACCCAGGGATCCAACCCATGTCTCTTATATCTGCTGCATTGGCAGGCAGGTTATTTACCACTAGCACCATCTGGGAAGTCCTTTTTGAGACAAGAGAGACAAAAATGTCTTATACCAAAAATTTGTAGAGTTCAGCTGTGATCTCCTAAGTGTTAGTTGCTCAGTCATGTCTGACTCTTTGAGAGCCCATGGACAGGAGTCCGCCAGGCTCCTCTGCTCATGGAATTCTCCAGCCAAGAATATTGGAATGCATTGTAGCCATTCTTTTCTCCAGGGGGGTCTTCCCAACCCAGGGATCGAATCCTGGTATCCTACATTGCAGGCAGATTATGTACCATTTGAGTCACTAGGGAAGCCCTCCTAAATCTCCTAAAGAACTTCTTTAAAAATGTTTCAGATACTCACTTTATCAGGCTTCCCAGGTGGTGTAGTGGTAAAGAATCTGTCTGCCAGTGCTGGAGACACGAGACACAAGTTCGATCTCTGGGTTAGGATGATCCCTTGGAGTAGGAAATGGAAACCTGCTCCAATATTCTTGCCTGGACAAGACTCTTGTCCTGGACTCTTCCATGGACAGAGGAAACTTGTGGGCTAGAGTTCTTGTGGTTGTAAAGAGTTGGACACAACTGAGCAGGCGTACATGCATACACACACACACTCACTTTATCTAGTCTTTTAAACTCTGGATGCACTTGACTCTGTCACTGAGCCTCTTTGTTTAGCAATCAATATCTGTTTCCCTCTGAAACATTTTCCTCTATAAATAAAGGCTTTATGGGGAAACCTTATAATTCTATGTCTTTGTCTATTCAGACTACCAAAACAAAATATCAGAAACAGGGTGGCTTAAAAAGCAGAATTTTTCCCCCCATATTTCTGGACTGAAAGTGTGAAATTAGGATCCAAACAGGATCAGGTTTGATAAGATCTGTCCTCCTGGCTTGCAGATCACTGCCTTCTTGCTGTGTCTCAACAAGGCAAAGAGAGATAGACAGAGACATCAAGTTCTTTAGTGGCTTCTGTAAGTGTTCTAACCCTTTATGAGGGTGAAACAAATGGCCTCATCTAAACCTAATTATTTCCCAAAGGCTTCTTCTCCAAATACATTTATATTTGGAATTAAGACTTTAAAATATTAAATGTGAGGAAATATAATGCATTGTATAGCATGCTATTGTGCCATGCTTAAATTCCTAATTCTCCTTTATGTGTGCTTTTAATATAAGACAAATATATTCAATATACAAGTGGATGCAATAATAAAATAAATTATTTTAAAAATAATTTTTATTTATTTTGATTGCAGTATAGTTGTTTTACAGTGTGGTGTTAGTTTTTGCTATACAGCAAAGTGAATCAGCTATACACACACATATATCCACTCTTTTTGGATTTCCTTCCCATTTAGGTCTCCAGAGAGCATTGAGTCGAGTTCTCTGTGCTATGTAGTAGGTTCTCTTTAGTTATCTATGTTATCCATAGTAGTGTATATGTGTCAATGGCAAACTTCCAATTCATCTCAACCCCCTTCCACCCTTGTGTCCATATGTTCATTCTCTATATCTTTGTTTCTATTTCTGCTTTGCAAGTAAGTTCATCTGTATGATTTTTCTAGATTGCATATATAAGCAATATTATGTGATATATTTTTTTCTCTTTCTGACTTACTTCACTCTGTGTGACAGTCTCTAGGTTCATCCATGTCTCTGTAAATTGCACAATTTAACTCTTTATGGCTGAATAATATTCCATTACTTAATATCTTCTTTATCCATTCATCTATTGATGGAAATTTAGGTTATGCTCATCTCCAGGCTATGCATATAATGTTGCAAGCAACATTGGGGAGCGTGTATCCTTTTGAATTATGGTTTTCTCTGAGTATATACCCAGGAGTGCGGCTTACAGGTAGTTGTATTTTTTTTTTTTTCATTTTTTAAGGAGCTTCCTCATTGTTTTCTGTAGCGGTTGATGATTTGCATTTGTACCAACAGTGTAAGAGGATTCCCTTTTCTCCACATGCTGTCCAACATTTATTGTATATAGATTTTTTAATGATGTCCATTCAGACCAATGTGATATCTGGTCACAGATAACAACTGGTCACAGATGATACCTAATTGTAGTTTTGATTTGCATTTTTCTCACAATTAGTGATGTTGAGCATGCTTTCTTGTGTTTGTTGGCCACCTGCGTGTCTTTGGAGAAATGTCTATTTAGGTCTTCTGCTCATTTGATTGGGTTATTTGTTTTTTGATGTTGAGCATCAGCTCTTCTTGGAGCTTACTTGCTTGTCAGTTGCTTCATTTGCAAATATTTTTGCCCGTTCTGAAGGGTGGATTATTGTCTTGTTTATGGTTTCCTTGGCTATGCAAACAATTTTAAGTTTAATTAGATCTCATTTTAAAATTTTTGTTTTATTTTCATTACTCTAGGAGGTGGGTCAAAAATATCTTGCTGCAATTTATATCAAAGAGTGTTCTCACTATGTTTTCTTCTTAAAGTTTTATAGTGTCAGACCTTGTATTTAGGTCTCTTATCTATTTTGAGTTTATTTTTGCTTATGTATTAAAAAGTGTTCAGTTTCATTCATTTATATGTAGTTGTCCAGCTTTCCCAGCACTACTTATGAATAGACTGACATAAATATATATGTATATACACACACATGTGTTATACCTTATGTCTACCTATATGTAATATATATTAGAATAAATACATAAATAATGAAATATATTTAGCATACATAATATAAATATTTATTTGTTGGTGAAGTAATTGTATATAGTTAAGTTCAAACATAAGTGCATGACTGTTTACTTCTTGAATTTAAGTTGAAATACCCTACCCAGAATGTATCAAATTTTTATTTTATTTTCATGAACACTATTTATGTTTCCATTTTGAGATAATTCATTCAAAATGCATGAATCAAAAGTTAATACATAGAACTAAAATTTTAAAAGTGGCACATACATTTACAGCGGGAGATTTTAAAAACCCTTTTTCAAATTGAAGGAAAAGTATATGATGAAATCAGTAAAGATTCAAAAGATTTGAACAATCTATTAACCAAATCATCCTAACTCTTATTATTAGAGCAGTATAACCAAAAACTGCATAAGATACATTGCTTTCAAGTGAACATATAACATACACAAAGGTAGACACCGAGGTTGAAGATATAGAAAAACAAACAAACAAACAACAACAACAAAAAAAAACTGCAATTATAATGGGGGGGTGGCTATGAGTACAGAAAAGGAAAAATATAGAAATGAGAACAGGGTCTTGTGGACTCATGGGAAGACTGTTGTAGTTGTTGGCCAGTCACTAAGTCATGTCTGACTCCTTGTGATCCCAGTGACTGCAGCAAGCCAAGCTTCCCTGTCCCTCACTCTCTCCTGAAATTTTCTTAACTCCTATCCATTGAGTCAATGATGCCATCCAACCATCTCATCCTCTGTTGCCCGCTTCTCCTCCTGCCTTCAATCTTTTCCAGCATCAGGGTCTCTTCTAATGAGTTAGCTCTTCACATCAGGTGATGAAAGTATTGGAGCTTCAGCTTCAGTATCAGTCCTTCCAATCAATATTCAGGGTTGATTTGCTCCAGGATTGGCTGGTTTGATCTCCTTGTAGACCTAGGGACTCTCAAGAGTCTTCTCCAAAACCACAGTTCAAAAGCATAGATTATTCAGCACTCAGCCTTCTTTATGGTCCAAATCTCACGTCTGTACAAGACTACTGGAAAAACCACAGCTTTGATATTATGGACTTTTGTCAGCAAAGTGATGTCTCTGCCTTTTAATATACTGTCTAAGTTTGTCATAGCTTTCCTTCCAAGGAGCAAGTGTCTTTTAAATTCATGACTGCCGTCATTCTCCACAGAGATTTTGGAGCCCAAGAAAATAAAATCTGTCACAGCTTCCACTTTTTCCCCTTCTATTTGCAATGAAGCAATGGGACCAGATGCATGATCTTAGTTTTTGAATGTTGAGTTTTGAGTCGGCTTTTTCATTATCCTCTTTCATTCTCCCCATTCTCCTCCTTTATCAAGAGGCTTTTTAGTTCCTCTTCATTTTCTGTCATTAGAGTTATATCATCTGCATATCTGAGGTTTGATACTTCTGCAGGTGCTCTTGATTCCACCCTGATTCATCCAGCCTGGCATTTATCATGATGCAGTCTATATATAGATTAAATAACCAGTATGGCAATATACAGCCCTGCTGTGCTACTTTCCTGATTTTAAACCAGTCCATTGGTCAATGCCCAATTGTTACTGTTGCTTCTTGACCACGTAAATGTTTCTTGGGAGACATGTAAAGTTGTCTGATATTCTCAACTCTTAAAGAACTGTCCACAGTTTGTTGTAATCCACACAGTCAAAGGCTTTAGCATAGCCAGTGAGGCAAAAGTCAAAATTTTTTTTTTCCTGAAGTTATCTTACTTTCTCCATCATCCAGTGAATATTGGCAGTTTGATTTTTGGTTCCTCTGACTTTTTTAAACCCAACTTGTACATCTGGAAGTTCTTGGTTTACATACTGCTGAAACCTAGCTTGAAGGATTTTAAGCATAACCTTTTTAACATATGAAATCAGCACAGTTTTAGAGTAGTTTGAACACTCTTCTGCACTGTTCAAGAATGTAATGCATGTATCCTTGGAGTGCTAGAAAAAACAGGGAACAGAAACATGTTGTTAAAGAAATAATAGCTCAGCAGGCAGCCATAGCTGGCAACAGTGCCTCTCCATGGGCACCAAAGACACTCTCACTCTCGTAGATCAGTCCTGCTCACTAGCACATTCACAGTAGTCATGGTCAAAACTCACAGCCAGCCACTGATGTCAACATTACCCACCAGTTTGCTCTTCAGCTATTGTAAACTAACCATGTAGGAAGTTGGACACATAAGGATATAACCAGTATACCTGTATCTGATGACAAGGGAGGATTATGCCACTGGATTGCACAAGATAACTTCTACATAATGCTACTTTTTCAAGACTAGATGACATAACTGATATACATAGTACATAGAAACTAACACAGAGAGTTAGGCAAAATGAAGTGACTGAAATACCTTCAAAATGAAGGATCAACATATAACCTCAGGAAAAAATGAATAAATAAGGTAAATGAAACAGATAAGCAACAAAAGGGTCCTAAAGGTCCTCACTGAACTCAAGTGAAGAATGGATAATTTCAGTAAGAACTTCAACAAAGAATTAAAAAATATTTTTTAAAAATCAGCATTAAATAATACAATAATTAAAATTAGAAAGACACTAGCAAAAATCAACAGCAGATTAGAGGATGAAGAAGAATGGATCAGCTATCTGGAGAATAATGTACTGGAAATCTTCCAATAACAGCAGCAAAATCTAATTGAAGAAATAATGGCTGAAAACTTCCCTAACATTGTGAAGGAAAAAGGCATTCAAGTTCTGGAATTATAGGGATTCTTAAAACAAGAGAACACAGACTCAGACCAAGACACATTATAATTAAAAGGTCAAAAGTGAAAGATAAAAAGAAAATATTAAAACCAGTGAGAGGGAAGAATTACTTATATACTAAGTAATTGCCATAAATTATTTAGCTGATTTTTTGGCATAAATTTCACAAACCAGAAAGCACTGGCACAGTATAATCAAATACTGAGAAAATACTGGGGGGGGGGGGGAACAAAAACAAAAACAAATAACTTTGAAACAAAAATACTCTACATGGCAAAGATATGATTCCAAACTGAAGAAGAAATAAAGATTGTCTGAGGTAAACAAAAAGTAAACAAGTCCATCACCTTTAAACTGGCTTTACAAATATGTAAAAGAGTTTTCTTAAAAAAAAAAAAAAAGCCATAACAAGAAACAAGAAAATTATGGGAAAAAAAAAATCTACTAAAGGCTAACACATAGTGGATCAAACACTTATAAAGCTAGTGTGAAGAAGGTCAAAATACAAAAGTACTAAAATTATCTATATCTGTTATTGAAAAATGATACACAAAATAAAAATATGTAAAATATAAGGTCAAAAACATAAAACATGGTGGAGGAGTGCTTTATACTTTTTTCATTAAAAAAAAAAGCAAATGCATTTTAAATGTGCTCAAACTAGAGTGTCCATTGACTTAAAATAGGCTACAATATACAAAGATTATTATATATGAAGCACACAATAACCACACATCAAAATTTTTAGAGATACACAAAAATAAAGAGAAAGGAATATAAACATAACACTAAAGAAAGTCATCAAATCATAAGGGAAAAGAACTAGAGAAGAAGAAGGGTGTCAAACTGAAACTACCTAACAAAAAGAAAACAGCAAAATGTTAGGGAGTACATACCTATCAATAAGTAACTTACTTGCAAATGGACTAAATGCTTCAATCAAAAGACATAGATTTGCTGAATGGATAAAAAAAGGTCACAGATATGTTGCCTACAAGAGATTCACTTCAAATTTAAAGTCACACATAGACTGAAAATGGGGGATAGGAAAAGCATTCTATGCAAATGAAAATAAAAAGAAGACTGGAGTAACAATATTTATATCAGACAAAACATTTTAAACCAAAGTCTGTGACAAGAGACAAAGAAGAACACTACATAATGGTTAAGGGATTCAGAGGATGTAACACCTGAAAATACATGCCAGACATAGAAGCACCTAAACTCATACAGCAAAGATTAGTAGATATAAAAGAGTTTTGCCAAGAGAACACACTGGTCATAACAAACACCCTCTTCCAACAACAGAAGCAGTCAGCAATAACAAGACTGGGAGCTGACTGTGGCTCAGATAATGAACTCCTTATTGCCAAATTCAGACTTAAATTGAAAAAAGTAGGGAAGACCACTAGAACATTCAGGTATGACCTAAATCAAATCCCTTATGATTATACAGTGGAAGGGGCAAATAGATTCAAGGAAATAGATCTGTCAGACAGAGTGCCTGAAGAAATATGGACAGCATTTCATGACACTACAAGAAGAAGTGATTAAGGCCATCCCCAAGAAAAGAAGTGCAAAAAGGCAAAATGGTTGTCTGAGGAGGCCTTACAAATAACTCAGAAAAGAAGGAAGGTTAAAGGCTGAGGAGAAAAAGAAAGCTATACCCATTCAAATGCAGAGTTCCAAAGAATAGCAAGGAGAAATAAGGAAGTCTTCCTCAGCGATCAATGCAAAGAAATAGAGGAAAACAATAGAATAGAATGGGAAGGACTAAAGATCCCTTCAAGAACATTAGAGATACCAAAGGAACATTTCATAAAAAGATGAGCACAATAAAGGACAGAAATGGTATGAACTTCATAGAAGGAGAAGAGATTTAGAAGAGATGTTAAGAATACACAGAAAAACTATACAAAAAAGATCTTAACCCAGATAGCCACAATGGTGTGATCACTCACCTAAAGTCAGAGATCCTGGAATGTGAAGTCAAGGAGGCCTAAGGAAGCATCACTAAGAACAAAGCTAGTGGAGGTGATGGAATTCCAGTTGAGCTATTTCAAATTCTAAAAGACGATAATGTTAAAGTGTTGCACTCAATATACTAGTAAATTTGGAAAACTCAGCAGTGGTCACAGGACTGGAAAAGGTCAGTTTTCATGTCAATTCCAAAGAAGGGCAATGTCAAAGAATGTTCAAACTACCACACAAATGCACTCATCTCACATGCAAAGTAGTGCTCAAAATTCTCCGAGCCAGGCTTCAACAGTACGTGAACTGTGAACTTCCAGATGTTCACGTTGGATTTAGAAAGGGCAGAGGAACCAGAGATTAAATTGACAACATCCTTTGGATCATTGATAAAGTGACAGAGTTCCAGAAAAGCATCTATTTCTGCTTTATTGACTATGCCAAAGCCTTTGACTATGTGGATCACAAAAAAAAAAAAAGGTGTGGAAAATTTTTCAAGAGATGGGAATACCAGACCACCTTACCTGAGAAATCTGTATGCAGGTCAGGAAGCAGCAGTTAGAACTGGACATGGAACAATATGCTAGTACCAATTGGGAAAGGCGTTTGTCAAGACTGTATATTGTCACTCTGCTTATTTAACTTACATGCAGAATACATCATGCAAAATATCAGACTGGATGAAGCACAAGCTGGAATCAAGATTGTCGGGAGAAATATCAATAACCTCAGATATGCCGATGACACCATCCTTATGACAGAAAGTGAAGAGGGACTAAAGAGCATCTTCATGAAAATGAAAGAGGAGAATATAAAAATTGGCTTAAAACACAACATTGAAAAGTCAAAGATCATAGCATCTGATCCCACCACTTCATGACAATTAGATGGCAAGACAATGGAAACAGTAATAGACTTTATTTTCTTGGGCTTCAAAATCACTGAAGATGGTGACTGCAGCCATAAAATTAAGACACTTGCTCTTTGGAAGAAAAACTATGACCAACCTAGACAACATACTAAAAAGCAGAAAACTTGCCTGCAAAGGTTCATCTAGTCAAAAGTAGGTCTTTTTCAGTAGTCATGTATGGATGTGAGAGTTGGAATATAAAGAAAGTTGAGCACAGAAGAATTGATGCTCTTGAACTTTGGTGTTGGAGAAGCCTCCTGAGAGTCCCTTGAGCTGCAAGGAGATCAAACCAGTCAATATTAAAGGAAGTCAATCCTGAATATTCATTTAAGATTGACTGGTTCAGCTGAAGCTGAAACTCCAATACTTTGGCCACCTGATGGGAAGAATTAGCTCATTGGAAAAGACCCTGATGCTGAGAAAGATTGAAGGCAGGAGGATAAAGGGATGGCAGAGCATGAGATGGTTGGATGCAATCACCATCTCGATGGACATGAGTTTGAGCAGGCTCTGGGAGTTGGTGATGGACAGGGAAGACTGGCATGCTGCAGTCCATGGGGTCACAAATAGTAGGACACAACTGAGTGACTGGACTGAACTGAACTGATGTCTTTTACACTAGCACTCACATAAAGAATTAAATATTACAGAAATGTTGCTTGTGCCGAAATACCTCACTAAACTCAGTAAGTTCCCTGAAGAAAATTACCATCCCATGGTCCTAAGTTGGTCATAGGTACTATTTGTTATAGATAAGTTTGTTTTTACTCCATTAAGCTTGCTAATAAGTGGAGATGAGGGCTAAAAATATTTTCTAACAATTTGAAGTTTTCTCAGATTTGGTAACCAACCTATTAGAGAAGCTGAAAAAAGAAATATTAGGCTTTCCTTGAGAGGCCAATTGTCTCCAAGATGTCGGCCTACCACTTTTACCTTTTCATTTTAGCTTTCCAGCTCCCCTTTCCTGTAACATAAAAGAAGCCTGAATTATATTGCCAGTTAATATTGTTCTTCAGCACACTAGTCTACCATCTTTTTGGTTTGATGGATTTATAATTAAAGTTGCTATTCCTTGCTCCAACAAGTTGTCTCTTAGCTTATTGACTTGTGTGGGAGCTGTAGTGACTTGGACTTGGTAACAACTGGAATGGGGCAAGGGGGCTTTCACTGAGATGGAGTAGAAGTAATGCAAACTTTTCACAATCTGTTACAGATAAGTTTAAGTTTCTTATTAAGTAATCAACTGAAGACATTAAGTTTTCACAATGCATCATCAGAAAATAAGTTGACTTTGTTCCTTTGTTATTTATTTTGATATAATTTTATTACAGTATTACATTTAGCAAACTGTCCAGAGTTTATAATCCAGTCTTTCATTGCTCATGAAAATACCTGACATCAGTCTGGCAAGATTATAACATTTAATCACATCTTTCTCATGTATATTTGAATTTTCTTACAAAGTAGGCACTTAAAAAAAAAAAAAAAAAGACTTGGCTCTTTTTCTTTTGGGGATAACTTAACTCAAGCCTTTCTAGTTGATGAGGGTGCAATCATCCTAAGGGCATCAGAAATTCTGATTTTCTCTCTTAAACTTTGGGAGCTGTTTCTCCCACCAGAATTTCTTGGAAGCCAGATTTTATAAAGTAGAAATATAAAAGTGAATAGCTCATCAAGTTTTTCTTTTTTTTCTTAACATACCAATATAGGCCATGTTTCTCTATGGTTTATTATTTATTCAAAAAACTTTAAGATATTTAAAGCAATCTAATTTCCTTTCTTCAACTGAAGAAAGATTAATGTTCAAAACGCTTATGGTTAAAATCTCTTTATTCTAAACTTGTGTTTGCCATTATTTTAACTTACAATTTTCTGATGTTAGATTTCTAATATTGAGCTCTATTTTAAAATCATATTTATAGTTTTACTTTATAGTAAAATATACATTTGTATAAAATATATCTTTAAACATTAAAACTTATTTTTTCAATGATAAATTCTATTATAAAATAAATATTTTAAAGTGGCTCTATTGTACTCGGCATGTTCAGTTCAGTTCAGTCACTCAGTCATGTATGACTCTTTGCGACCCCATGAACCACAGCACACCAGGCCTCCCTGTCCGTCACCAACTCCCGGGGTTTACTCAAACCCATGTCCACTGAGTCGGTGATGCCATCCAATCATCTCATCTTCTGTCATCCCTTTCTCCTCCTGCCCTCAATCCTTCCCAGAATCAGGGTCTTTTCAAATGAGTCAGCTTTTTGCATGAGGTGGCCAAAGTATTGGAGTTTCAGCTTCAACATCAGTCCTTCCAATGAACACCCAGCACTGATCTCCTTTAGGATGGACTGGTTGGAGCTCCTTGCAGTTCAAGAGACTCTCAAGAATCTTCTCAAACACCACAGCTCAAAAGCATCAATTCTGCAGCACTCAGCTTTCCTTATAGTCCAACTCTCATACCCAAAGATGACCACTGGAAAAGCCATAGCCTTGACTAGGTGGACCTTTGTTGGCAAAGTGATGTCTCTGCTTTTTATTTTTTATTTATTTTTTTGTCTCTGCTTTTTAATATGGTGTATAGGTTGGTCATAACTTTCCTTCCCAGGAGTAAGCATCTTTTAATTTCACGGCTGCAATCATCATCTGCAGTGATTTTGGAACCCAGAAAAATAAAGTCAGACACTGTTTCTACTGGTTCCCCATCTATTTGCCATGAAGTGATGGGACTGGATGCCATGATCTTAGTTTTCTGAATGTTGAGCTTTAAGTCAACTTTTTCACTCTCCTCTTTCACTTTCATTAAGAGGCTTTTTAGTTTTTCTTCACTTTCTGCCATAGGGTAGTGTCATCTGCATATCTGAGGTTATTGATATTTCTCCTGGCAATCTTGATTCCAGCTTGTGCTTCATCCAGCCCACAGTTTCTTGTGATGAGCTTTGCATATAAGTTAAATAAGCAAGGTGACAATATACAGCCTTGACATACTCATTTTCTTATTTGGAACCAGTCTGTTGTTCCATGTTCAGTTTTAACTGTTGCTTCCTGACCTGCATACAGGTCATGTAAATACTGAGCATGTAAATTTATCTATTTCAATAAAATTGGCAGATGGTGAACATAAATAAAGCAGAAAAGGGAAATGATTTTAAAATGAAATGAAAACTTCACTCCATCATTAATTTTTACATAATGGGTTTGTCATTTTCACATTCACATTTCAGAAATTTATATCTATGCCTAAATAGGTAGGTGAGTTTTCTCTTTTGGTAGATTTGGAAGAACTTTGCAAAGGGAAGAATATTTGGGAGAGAAGTATCTACTATGAATAAGTAATTCATAATATAGCTATCATTCAAAAAGTGTCAATCAAATTCAAATGTTCAAGTGGAGGCATAGGAACATTAGAGACCACCTGTTACATTTTATTTTCAGCTTTAGATGACTGATTTCCCAGGACTTTATAATTAAAAGTTTATGGAATATTTGTTGGTTGGTTTGCATTTACCTTAAGTTTCTGCAGAATGAGTTATATGCTTAAGAAAATGCCACACCTGGATTTCAGTCTCAAATTTTTTATGAGCATTTTGACCTCAGACACCTTATTTAAATTTGGCTTATCTCCTTAACTTTAAGCAGGAAATAATGCCTAACAGTTTACTAAGATATCAAGTGACAGATGCTTTTAAGCCTGACCTTCAAAGAGCCATAGATTTCCCTCTCCTCCTGCTTTTCTCAGACCAGCTGGCAAGTTGACTTGTGATATGTGGACCAAAACTTTGTCTATGTATATAGTTGTCAATGAAATCTGAAAGCTTTCTCTCTCTTCCCTTAATTAGGCTCTGTAAGTAGTTCTCTACAAATCCCTGTCTCCTTAATGGGATTCTTTGAAGGCAAGAGCTATTTCTTGGATGTTAATTGCATCATTATAATATGTGGCCCAATATTGACTTACTGAAGTGAACTTTTTTTTTTTTTAAACACTGAAACTATAAAGTGGTGACTCTTAAACTTCCTTTGTTTGAGTTCCCAGAAAATTCTTAATCCATGTTAGTAAATACACAAAATTAGGTTTTGCTTTTGAAAACATGGATTCAGACTAAGTAGTTTGTAAATTTTTGTGTATATTTCCTGGCCTTTTATCTCCAATTAACATTTGTCACACAATGAATTTTCATTAGACAACTGACATCATTAGACAGTCTTCACTAAAATCATCATTAATTTTTATTTCATTTCTTTAATAAAACTCTGTGGTTAATTAAAATTCTTGTGCACATTTTAGAAGAAGCTCCAGTGCCACAGATTGTTTCAATGTTCACATTTAGAGTGCGCTAGTCACTCAGTCATGTCCAACTATTTGCAAACCCAAGGGATGTAGCCTGCCAGGCTCCTCTGTCCTAACGGAGTTGACAACCAATCCCTTCTCCAGGGGACCTTTCCGAAACAGGTATCAAACTAAATCTCCTGCATTGAAGCAGATTCTTTACCATCTGGGCCACCAGGGACATGTAGAAAAAATGGTATATTTCAAAATCTTTAAAAGATTGGCTCTGTAAAAATGTTTAAATACTATCAGTTTTACTTTACTTGAATTATATTTTTAAAAATTTTAAAAAAATTATTGCTTAAAGTTTTCTCATTTTACCATTCAGTTGTTTCTTAGGTAGTTATTAAGCTCTTTAATATGGCAAATCTTGCTTGAACTCTGGAAATATATTAATGAACAAATAAACAAAAAATCTGCATTCATGCAAAATTTTATTTTTTAATCTCTACATTGATAATTCATTATTACTTATTTGAAACATAATTGCATGTTACAAAATATATATTATTGGCAAAAGCATAGAAAATTACAAGTGTAAACTGCTTGTTCACTACTTCCTTCTTGCATATAAACAGAAAGTCATTATTTCAAGAGATAATGTGATTTCATGGAGATTTACCCTATTGTACTTGCAAGTCCTAATTTATGATTTCTATGGCCAGAATATAAGCAAAATTTTTACATACCCTCGTTACATAATCAATGAACAAATTTTGGTTTCGCTTACCCTGTACAATTCTTGTTGTAACAACTAAGTGTGCTGGCACTGATTACACATGATAATCCAGAAAGTTTCCTTACTGAAATTGGATGTTCAGAAAAATTCATGGTTGTGAGCTCACTATTTTCTAGGAAAATTAAACAATATAACATTTTATTATGGGTGCATAATGGTGTGCTCTTAACAAAAGTGCCTGCCAAGCTCTTCTGTCCATGGAATTATCCAGGCAAGAATACTGGAGTGGGTAGCCATTCCCTTCTCTAGAAGATCTTCCAGATCCAGGGATCAAACAAGATTCTCCTACGCTGCAGTGAGATTCTCTACTGTCTGAGCCACCAGGAAAGCCCAGTCTTAACAAATGGCATTTAAAATAATTATCAATTATAATGAAATATCTTTCTGTGTAAATTTCTGCTGGTTGAATTACAGAAGTAATCACTGTTTAAAAAAAAAAAAAAGGCATTGAGTACTCAATCCCTAAATGGTTTCTGTAGCTTTCTCTTCCTTAATCACAGTGTTATCCATGGACTTGCTAGAAATTCTTCCAGGTAAGCATTCTTCCTCTTCTGCTTTCTCTCAGTATATATTATATTCTTATTATCTAAATACTTCAGAATATATATGTTTAATTTAGATAAACCTAATATACTGAATCCTTTAAATGGTAATTTCCTAATTAGATGATATGCTATAAATTAGTATTCCTTATAACAAAATTGTGATTTCTCATTATGATTTTATCAGAAAATAAATTTATTTTTATATTTATATAATGGTTCACTTCTCCACTTTGAGTCAATAAGGAATCTGTCTTATGACTTCTAAGTTTAAGAGAAAAAATCTCTTGCTTGGTAAATGTGAACAAAAATATATTAATCCATGCTCAGTTGTTTTTGTTCACTTTGATTTTGCCACAAAATGTGATTCTCAATCTTATCTCATTCTTTTTTCCAACATTTTTTTAAATTGAAGTATAGTTGATTTACAATGCTTTGCTAATTTCTGTTCCACAGGAAAATGATTCAGTTACACATACATATTATTTTCCATTATGATTTGTCACAAGATATTAAATGCAGTTCCCTGTGCTATTACAGTAGGACACTGTTGTTCATTCATTCTATATATAATGATTGGCATCTGCTAATCCCAAACTCCCAAGCCTCCCCTTCCCCACTCCTCCTCTTCTTTGGCAACCACGATTCTGTTCCCTATTTCTGTGAGCCTTCAAGGCATGTTTTGAGCATCTTGTCTACATATAGAACAAGAAATATGGAGAAAATCTGTGCCCTCATGAAACTTTGCCTGGGAGACCTACAATTGTCAGCTACAATAATAAATTTAAAAAGTACAAATTAAGGTCAGGTTGGAGAAAACCCTTATGGCAGAAAGTGAAGAAGAACTAAAGAGCCTCTTGATGAAAGTGAAAGAGGAGAGTGAAAAAGTTGACTTAAAGCTCAACATTCAGAAAACTAAGATCATGGCATCCGGTCCCAACACTTCATGGTAAATAGATGGGGAAACAGTGGCTGACTTTATTTTTCTGGGTTCCAAAATCACTGCAGATGATGATTGCAGCCATGAAATTAAAAGACGCTTACTCCTGGGAAGGAAAGTTATGATCAACCTAGAAAGCATATTAAAAAGCAGTGGCATTACTTTGCCAACAAAGGTCCGTCTAGTCAAAACTATGGTTTTTCCAGTGGTCATGTATGGATGTGAGAGTTGGACTATAAAGAAAGCCGAAGAATTGATGCTTTTGAGCTGTGGTGTTGGAGAAGACTCTTGAGAGTCCCTTGGACTGCAAGAAGATCCAACCAGTCCATCCTAAAGGAGATCAGTCCTGGGTATTCACTGCAAGGACTGATGTTGAAGCTGAAACTCCAATACTTTGGCCACCTGATGCGAAGAGCTGACTCATTTGAAAAGACCCTGATGCTGGGAAGGATTGAGGGCAGGAGGAGAAGGGGATGGCAGAGAATGAGGTGACTGGATGGTATCACCAACTCCATGGATGTGGGTGTGGGTGGACTCCAGGAGTTGGTGATGGACAGGGAGGCCTGGCGTGCTGCGGTTCATGGATTTGCAAAGAGTTGGACACGACTGAGTGACTGAACTGAACTGAACTGAGAAAACCAAAAGGCTGATGTAATGGAGAAAGTGACTAAGGGATACTTCACTGTAAATAGTTCTCTTTAAAGAGATAAAATCTTCGTTGAGACCTAAAGGAAGAGATGCAAGTGGCCACATGCTGTTAAGAGGGCAGCACACTTTTTAAAGGACACATGATGAACAAAGCACCAAATGGAAAATAGTATATTAAAGAATAGTAGTATGCTTGAAAGCAGTGCATATGTGGCCAAGTGAGAAAAGAAGATAATAGTTTGATATAAAATTGAGAGACAGAGCAGACTGTATAAGCCCTTGAGAGCTAGGTTAAGGATTTTTTATCTTATTCTAAGAATCCAATGACTTATTCCAAGGAGAGAGTTATAAGGCCTGCTTTTGCTATAGAATGATTCTATAAAGAATTGATTGCAGAAGGGCAAGGATGGAGGTAGGGAGACAGACTGAGAACATCTCTTCATTAAACCAGGGGAGAATTCATCAATCCAGGAGGGCAACTGAAGAGAACTGTGAGGACTGTGAAACTCACTGTAGTGACAGGAACATCCTATATCCAAATTCTGCAGGCTTGAATATATATTTAAACAATTTGTAAGTAAATAAATATAATCATATTTACAATCAAATATAATAATATGTATTTTTTTTCTTAGATTCCAGGTGTTATCTTCTAAAACTGACTATTGAAAAAACATAAGTTGCTTCTTAGGACCATGAGGATTGATGTCCCTGTTTTTTAGAGAATAATAAACTTGACTGTGGCAAGGATTTTGTCTCAGAATAAATATCTTGACTGATCTCTGGGTTCCCTGGTCAGGGATGTTTCAGGTTCTTTTAAACACAAACAACTGCACCTACTCAGAGTTCTGTGTCAGGATTAATTCAGCTTCAGATTTGAACTGGTATAGGTTGGGTATGGTAGGTTGAACAAGGTAAATGGAATTGAGAAGTTATTTGCCCAAAATCAGAAAATTTTGATGTTCTTCATTCTAAATATATTCTTATAGAGATTCTAGTGCATATTTTGAGGAGCACATCATGCTTAGATAAAATTAGTTTTCCCTAGCTCTCTCCGGAATGCTTCACACACACCCCCCACCATTTACCTCTTTTGTAAAGATTAGCTGTGCATAACTATTGAAGGTAAATATTTCTAAATTATCAGAACCAGCACATATTTTCTTTTAGGTCTGAAATTAATATCATGTTCATATAATACCTTAGCTAGAATTAAAAAAAAAAAAAAAAAAAAAAACCCTAGGAGAAAAAAATGCCATTTTTCTTCTAGTCTTCCTCCTTAGAGAGGTTATACAGGTAAAAGAACTGTTCTGAGTTGGTAAGTAAAGGTATAACTACATCGACTCGCACACAGACAGGATGCTGTGAATGCAAACACTACCGCAGTGTCAAGAACTCTGCAGAATGTTACAGGTATGACCTTGCTTTGTTTTATTCCTCTTTGGAAGAGGTGAGATTTTATGAGTGTAAACATTTTCCTAAATAGAAATATCCCTTGTGAAATTTAAATCCCAACTGTTTCAAGGCAGAAAGGCATTTCCATTATGCCTCTAAAAGACAAGGAAGTCAAGTGATGACAAACAAGGAGCATGAAAAACCAGTGAATTGCCAATAAAATGAGCAGTGGGCTGAAAAGTGAATGTAAAAGTTTTCTTCTGGAAGTAGAGAATTAGAACAGCACAGCAAATGTAGGGAGCGGCGGTATGTTGGATGTGAATCTTGTTTTTGCAGTCCTCTGAAACTTTAGTGGTAGGAAGTTCAAAGGTGTGTCATGGACAGGAAAATAGCACAAATAAGTGCAGCTGATGATTCAGGTAAAAGGTGGAGACTGTGTCCCATCTCAAGCAGCTCCCTGCTCCTCACAGCCAGCCAATATTTTCCAAAATGAAAATATATGCCCAACACTTCCAGGACTTCTGTGTTTTTTGTCTTTTTTAATTAAAAAAAGCAAAATTAAGAGTATTATGCCTTAACCTCATTTCAAAATGTCATATATATGTGTGTGTGCGTGTGTATGTGTTTATAAATCATACTATCCAATCAAACAGAATTGGGCTCAACCTGTTGGTCACATTAAAAAGGTGGGTAATAGTTAAATGGTGGAAAGTCATGGTGTAAAAAGTCAAAACCCGTACCTTCTGAAGATAGAAAAACTGACTGATGATGTCTTGTGCGGCACAAGGTTCAGGACAGTCTAGTCTTGAGCATAACCTAAGGCGGAAGTGGAGGAGGTGGAAAACCAGACTATCTCTTATGCGTCCTCGGCCTCCAGGGAGAAGTACTTGGCTCTCCTGTGTTAAGAGATGAGAAAATAGCAGCTATTGCATCTTTACTTGATGCTTACCTGCTGCTGATTGTCAGGTGAAATTCAGAGTTCCAGCTTTGTCAAGGCTGAGACCGGGAGTAAACACAGGAACGCTTGAGTTCTCCCAGGCTCTTGCACTAGAACATGAGTAGTTTAGTCTGTCCTGTGCACACTTTTCGGTACCTAGACAAGCAGTCATGTTGTAGAAGCTCAGCATAGGGCCCGAGAAAAACGGCTGGAACTTGGAGTTGAGAGGCTTACCTGCTAATTTATGTCTTGATAAAGATGCTCCATATGACCAGACATGCATTATTCACTTGTTGGGGACTTATGAAACTGACTTAGAGAAAAAAGATACTTAAGACAAGAAAATCATGTCAAAGAAAGTCTCAGAGAGGAAGAATAAGGAACTAAAATAGAGCAATGATATTTGCTGCTGCTGCTGCTGCTGCTAAATCACTTCAGTCGTGTCCGACTCTGTGTGACCCTATAGATGGCAGCCCACCAGGCTCCCCCATCCCTGGGATTCTCCAGGCAAGAACACTGGAGTGGGTTGCCATTTCCTTCTCCAACACGTGAAAGTGAAAAGTGAAAGTGAAGTCGCTCAGTTGTTTCCGACTCTTCACTAGCCCATGGACTGCAGCCCACCAGGCTCCTCCCTCCATGGGATTTTCCAGGCAACAGTGCTGGAGTGGGGTGCCATTGCCTTCTCCCCAGTGATATTTATTACCCGTTAAAGGGCCAGATAGAAAAATCCTTTCAAAACATAGGAGATACATTTTTATTATCTGTGCATTATATTGTTATTGGGGTTATTGGGGTTTAGATTTCAAATTTCAAATATCTCCAACCATCTGTGCTTTGCAATGTATCATATTTCTATTTCTCTCTTTAAAAGTCAGGTTTAACTGGACTGGTAGTACTTCTATACTTTGATTTTTAAAAAGATAGTTACAATTTCTTTAAATCTGTTTTTGTTCTGTAGAACCACAGAACATTTCCATTTAAAAAGAAGGCACCTATTACAGATGAAAACTACTGACTTCCTGGAGATGTCAGAAAAAGTCTAGCCCTTCATAGACTAGGAAAATACTTCCACCACAGAGTGTTTTACAGCACATTTTATTTTATGTGGTTGTGGGGTTATAGCCTCATTCCCCAGTTTCTAATTAGATTTCCTTATCCAAAAGGCAGAATTGTAAGTACATTGGATTCTCTTTCTAATAAGTTAGGAGAAATCTGTTTTTCAATGTCTCATACTGATGGCATGGAAATACTCTTCATACTGGGGCTTTGGGCTGCTTCCTTGGATTCCTGCTCTGCTGTTATTAAATCCATTGTCTTAGTTTGGATTCTCTTGAAATCAGAACCTGAGTTCAAAATTCAATTTATTCAGCAGGTCACCTTGCGAAGTAAGAAGGAGGAAGTTGTGTGGGCAAAGGGCATAATGAGACCAGAAAATGATTCAAAGTCCACGGAAGCAGCCCTAGTGATGGGGACATGACTGCACATTAAACTTTTAAGAAGTGAATGATGTATATCCAGGATTATTCACCAAAAAGAAGGTGGTTAGACTATAAACTGCCTTCCATCTCTTGTTCTTTGAAGTGTGCCTTCAGGGCACTGACTTACTGTGTTTTGCATGTGGGCTAAGCTGGCTCCATGGTGTAGGAGAAGATCCTGGATTTGGAGCAGAAACTCAGCATCTCTTAACTTGGAGAACCATCTCATGAGGTGAGCTGAGATCATTCAGAATGGCTCACTTCACAAGCTGCTGAAATTGGAGGCTGGCTGAGACGCCATGACCTGGGCGTCCAGAGGAAATAGCTATGCCTATGTTCTGGAAATGCAGCTACATAGCCTTCCTTTCTTCATGTGTACTTTGGTCTTAGCTCTTCAGTTGACTGCAGTCCCTACAAGAAGCTGGCCTTGTAACTTCTTTCCATTCCCAACTCTTTCCACTGTTTACAGTGAGAGATTGGCAGCTTTATAATGTTCTCACCTTGAAACATGGTTATAGGTTCTTCAAACTGACTTGAACAGAAATCCCTGTACTTTCATGAACAAACCTGAAGCCCTTCCAAAATATAAAGTTTTCTGGTCAAGCCAATTTGAAGAAACTTATAACCCATGTTATAGGTGAGAACATTATAATACTATCAATATACCATTGCACTCTGATGAAGACCAGAATCTATAGAATTTCTCTAAGCTGAATTACTCTGCAAAATATCAAATGAACACATTTATGAAACATAAAAATTGCTGCCCTGGAAAGCTAAATATAAGGGAATAATGACTTATAAATATCTGAAAATTAACATGCTTTTAATAGGCAGTATATAATCTCAACCATTATTTTAGCATGTTATTTTGTAATATAAAATATTAACTGTTTTATGATTGCTATATATTACATAAAGACCAACAATAATAAGGTCACTGGGCTTAATAATTTATTGGTAGGCTTTCAGAAAGATTTTCTGGGGGTTAATGATAATACATAAGAACTATATTTTTCATTGTAGGTCACTTTAAGACTTATTACATAGAACTGTTTAATTGATGATATTAAATCAAATTATATAGCCCATGAATTTAGAATTGTTTTTGTGTACTTGCATATGCATACATTTAATTCAAAATGAGTCAGATTTGTAGGGTTTTCTCTTTCTTGGAATGCTTTTCCACAGTGTCAATAAGTCAACATTATAAAAGTGAGACTTTATTTCCCATTGATTATTGATACTTTAAAAGTTTTTAAATTTATTTATTATAGTTTATTTGCAATAAAATGTTAAAAAACTATTTTAATGGTATTATGGGAAGAAAATGAAGAAAAAATACTAAACATAAATCTATAATAACCAAAGTCATGTGCATTAGTATGAAAAAATTGAAACTGACTAAAATTAAGCAATCGAATTACTTAAAGTGTGAAATATTCTTTCACTTTAAAAATCTTTGAATGCCTTTAATGTCCTAGCACTTTTCTAGCACTCAGATACAACAAGGAGCAAAAAGTAATAATATCCTTCCTCAAAGAGATTCAATTCTAGTAAGATGATATAAAGTAGATTATCAGTTAAGTGATATAAAGACAAGAGGGCTTCAAACATGGCGCTAGAGGTAAAGAGCCCACCTGCCAATACAGGAGACATAAGAGATGTAGGTACTATCCCTGGGTCTGGAAGATATCTGGAGGAGGGCGTGGCAACCCACTCCAGTATTCTTGCCTGGCAAATCACATGGACAAGAAGAGCCTGGCAGGCTGTAGTCTACAAGGTCACATGGAGTTGGATATGACTGGAGCAACTTAGCATGCTTGCATACAGACAAGATAGTGATAATCATTGTGATGGAAAAAAGCAGGTGGGTAGAGTGTCATATTATTTTATATAATGTGACAAGTCTCTAGAGAGACTCACACTGGGGACCCAATGAAATTACTGAGAAAACTGTGCATATATGACGGAATCATTCATTACCAGATGGAACAGCAGGAGGTCACTTCAGGTGGGGACCAAGAGGATGAAGTAGAAACTGGGTTGGAAAGGTGGCCAGGAACTGACTACATAGGATATAACAGGACAAAGTAAGGAGTGTGTGTCATATTCAAAGCATTATGCAAAATCATGGATTTTGAACTGGGAGTAAAATGATCCATTTATATTTTAAAATGACCACTCTGGGTATTTAAAGGGGTATACATCTTAATGTGACAAGAATGGAAGTTGGAAATAAGGTGTTATAGTTTAGGCAAGAAGAGATGGTGGCCTAGACTAGGGTGATTGCAATGCTGGTTGTGAGAAATGGTTAAATTTAAGTATATTTTGAAGGTACAGTCAACGGGATCTGCTGATGGATTTCATGAGATGTATAAACAAAGAGTGAGGAATAGCTTTATAATTTTAGCCTGAAAAATTGGGTGAACTATGCCACCATTCACTGATACAAAAGCACAGGTTGAAGCAGGGCTGGGCTGACTCCTCAGTTCTGAGAGATCCTTTAGAGGTATCAGATGGAAATCCAAGAAGAAAAATTGAGTGATTATTTAAGTATATGTGTTTAGAGTACAGGGAAGAGTCCACAACTCAGGAAAACAAATTTGTTAATTGTCAGTATATGAATGATATTTAAACAGAAATCTGGATGGAATCCCTTAGAGGATGAGTGTATTTAGAGGAAGGAGATGAAGAGTAAATTCCTGACCAGGCACAGGATTCATCAAAGGAGACAAAAATCAGGGAAGAAATTGTTTGTAGAAACATGGGATCTAAGGTCTAGAAATGGTTTAAGTGGAAGGAATGTATAAAATGCTACTGAAAGTAGGACAAAGACAAGGAAGGAGAATCTGCCTTTGAATTTGTTGATGTGTGCAAGTTGATCACCTCTGATGTGAACAGCTTCATTTTAGTCTTGGTATTAAAAGCAAGACTGGGAATAGGTTTGAAGAGAATGGACAGTTAGGAAGTGATATTCAAGATAGACAACAGATTTGATAATTCTGTTTAAAAAATAGAAATGTGTAGTTTAATAGAAGTATAAAAAGGGAGAGATTCAAAAATGAAATGAGAGAAAAGGTAAGTATTAATATTTATATGATGGTAGTAGTTACATAGTATGAAACAAAGAGTTTGCATTGCAGAACATAATTGCAGGATGAATATCTTTAATGATAGGCAATAGTGGACAGAAGCGATTTGCCAGTAGAAGGGATAACTACCAACAGGAGAATGGGGATCTGACTGTAAGTGTGGTGTATGAGTACAGATCTCTGTAGGATGCTAGCTGTTAGTAGGAAAAAAAGAAATTCTCTTTTGATCACTTTACTTTCTCAGGAATATGAGAGACAAAAACATAAACTGGAATTTAAGTAAAGGGAATATTGATGGGAACTTTAAAACAGGAGAGAGAGAGAGAGAGAGAAATAATAGGCTAGAATGCTGGGAAATTGGATTGATTAGGGAGAAGCAGTACCTTTCAGAAGTTTGAGGGGCTCTCTTGAAGGCTGTGATCAGGAAGTCAAGGCAAGAGGATCCAGAAAATGAGTGTGAGTCTGTGCATGTGTGTATGTGTTTATATATACATGTGTTTTTCCTCCTGTTTTATGCGACCTGTGTGAATGAACAATATATGGGAAGTTGAGATTGACTTCAGGATAGAGGTGTTTTGAGGTGACTTTATGGAAGGAGACAGAGTTATGATAATATAAGGCAGTGGTCATAATTGCAAGCCACAGAATTAGATTGGGGGAAAAGAGAGATAAGTACTCCATGGGAGAAGGAAGCAAAAATGGGGTTTGAAAATAACATTGAGGAGCAAGAACTCTTGGGAGACTTGTGAGTTTCCTACTCACCTCTTCAGGCAATGCCATGTCAACCCCACCTTCATTGTTTTGTTTTATTCCTCCTGCAACTTTTGTCCGTTTTTTGCTCTATTGGCCCTGTGCTACAGATACATTGATCTGGTTCTTTCTCCAAAGTTCCACTAACAGATAATTACTTTGTATTTGAAGTAACTTAAAGCACATTAGAAGAAAAACTTGAATTTAGTATATACTTCTCCTAATACATATTGGCTGCTTCTAATCATCAGAACTCTCTGCTGGTCCCAAGGTTCTAGTTTACCGCAACCTTGTCAAAAATTTTTCCAGGTGCACTCTGATCCTCACCTCCATTTCGTTTACCCTCCTTCCCAGGAAAACCAGTAAAAGGGAAAAGGCCTATCAATAAATGGCATTTCAGATTTCTCACACATGTATCAAACTCATCAGTCAATAGTCAAGCGTTAGGTGATCTCTATATACGTATATAAATCACCTTGCTGTATATCTGAAACTAACACAACATTGTAACTCAGCTATACTGCAATATAAAATATGTATGTATTTGTGTGTGTCCTCAGTCACATCTGACTCTTTGCAACACTCTGGATTGTAGCCTGCCTGGCTCCTCTGTTCATGGGGTTTTCTAAGCAAGAATATTGAAGTGGGATGCCTTTTCCTCAGGCTATCTTCCTGACCCAGGGATTGAACCTACATCTCCTGCATTGGTAGGTGGCTTCTTTACTACTTAGCCACTTGAGAAGCCCCATATATGTACCTACCAATAAATGAATGGTATTTCAATCTTAAACAAAACCAGTGTTTTCAAGGCTTTTCCTGATTTGTCTGTTTAAATTCAACTCCGCAACTCCTAACCTTATCCCAGACCCTTATAATTGCTTTACTACATAATTTCCCCTTTATGGCAACTAGTGTGTCTGCTCTATACCTTGTTAAGTTACAGTCTCGCCCTGGTGGCTCAGATGGTAAAGAATCCACCCACAATGCAGGAGACCTGTGTTTGATCCCTGGGTTGGGGATGTTCCCTGGAGGAGGGCATGGCAACCCACTCCAATATTCTTGCCTGGAGAATCCCCATGAACAGAGGAGCCTGGCAGGCTACAGTCCAAGGGGTCGCAAAGAGTCAGACATGACTGAGTGACTAAGCACAACATATTTGATATATATATATATATAATATTTTCAAATATGTTTATAAATATAATTTCATATATAATATAAATATAATTATATATATATATATATATATATATATATATATATATGAAAGTGAAAGTCACTCAGTTGTGTCTGACTCTTTGTGACCCCCTGGACTGTGGAGTTCATGGAATTCTCCAGGCCAGAATACTGGAGTGGGTAGCCATTCCCTTCTCCAGGGGATCTTCCCAACCCAGGGATTGAACCTGGGTCTCCTGAATTGCAGGCAGATCCTTTACCAACTGAGCTTCCAGAGTTTATGTGAGCATTGTTCCAAAAAAGCTTGAGATCCCAAGATAACTGAAAATACAAAGTGTTTCAGATCCCAATGAATCAATGAGAAGTTGAAGTTTTCTCATTAAAAATAAAAAGGGGACATAATTTGATTCATCAATGATTAATAAAATGATATTTCATTCAGTGATACACTTTACTATTTATATTTGATTAGATGTTCTTCATTTATGAATATTTATTGAACAAGTATGAGGTGCGGACATTTCTCACTACCTCTCCTGGGCAGTGCTAATCTATCTCACTCTAATTTGTCGCCTGGACCAAACTTTCAAATGTTTCTCTGCTTCTATTACTGAGACTCTATAATTCATTCTCCACATAGGCATCAATCATTTTACAAGTATGTAAATTAAAACAAAACTTTATATTCAGTCTCACTCTCTCCTCAAACTATTGCTCCATTTCTTCTTTCCCTCTTAAAAAATAATAATAAAAAGTCCTTTAATAAACTGTCTATATTCATCCGAGAAATTTTACCACAGTTTCTCTTACATCTACCTCAAACAGACTTTTGCACCCTCCACTCCAGCAAAACTGCTTCCTTGACTGTCAACAATGACTCTTGTATTGGTAATGCCAATGGTTAATATGTAGTCTTTATTTACTTGGCATAATAATATTTGACAATGTTAATCACTACCTCTGCTTGAAATAATTCACACGTCTTTACATGTGAGCCTACCCGGTACCACAGTTGTGTATCTGAAGACTCCTGCATGTATGTTTCAATTGGAGACCACCTCATACAGCCAGATATGCACTCAGCTTCTCCACTGTGGTTTCTGACAACACCATCTTAAATTTTGAAAATTCTCTGAACCACAGCTTGCAGTGAAATAGGTTGTGAAAGAGAAACACAAAATCATTTAAACTTTAGGATAAATTTAAAATATCAGAACAATGTGTCATATCAAACAGCTTTGTGAACATGTTCCTCGATCACTTTAAGCTCAGTGTGTCATTTCTTATTTTCACACTGTTAGTGGCGGTAGCAGCTGCAACAGCAACATGGAGATTGGTATCACCAGTTGGATGCCCAAGTACAAGTCTCAATCATTTGGAAGATGAAGGGCAATATGAAGTTTTGAAAAGATATTTTAATAGCCAAAATGTACTGCTTCTTACTTATGTAATAACATCTGTAGATTGCAGCTTAATCTTTCTTTTAATTTTAGCTAAGTCTTCTGTGCTTGTAACAATCGTTACCAAGGTAACAAACTGTTGTTATTCCTCAGGAAAGACACCTGCACGTGTTTTGTTCAAGTGACAGTTTCCTCTTGCTTTTTGTTCACTTATTCACTGGAAATGCTTGAAATGCTTCTAGTTCTTTATCAATTTTGTTTTTTAATATCATTTCTATTTGTCTAGTTTTTAAAATTTTTTTTTCCACTCCTAAGAATATGAAAAAAGAAGGTGTTAGTTGCTCAGTTGTGTCCATCCCTTTGTGACCTCATGGTGTGTAGCTCACCCGGCTTTTCTGTCCATTGAATTCTCCAGGCAAGAATTCTGGAGTGGGTTGCCATTCCCTTCTCTAGGGGATCTTCCCGACCCAGGAATCAAATCCAGGTCTCTCTCATTGCAGGCAGATTAATTACTGTCTGAGCCACCAGGGAAGCCTCTAAGAGTATAGAATCTAGTATTAGATTCACTTAATCCCCCTCCTTCAGAAAAGGAATACAAAAGTCCCAGTGGTGTAGAATTCAGATATTAAAAAATTATGATTTGAGATTTGAATGCATTCTTGCTGGGCCCACATAATTAACATTGGTATGCCAAAACAATACATATTTTTGTATTTCATAAATGTAATTTCTCAGCAGAAGATAGAGGGCTAACACTCTTTGTAAGTTCCTTGATTATTTCTGCCTTTTATTTTTTCAATAGAATTTAGTCTATCCAAATTAGAATGATTGATATTGACCTAACTGACTCTAAATCATGTTATTCTTCTGGAACTTTAAATGCAGAAATGTTCCCAGGTTGATTTCTAGCATATAAGTGTATTTAAAAGAGCTAATCTTACTAGATTTGTATTTTTATTTATTTTTAATGAATTAATTTACTTATTTTACTTTACAATATTGAATTTGTTTTGCCATACATTGACTTGAATCCTCTATGGGTGTACATATATTCCCCATCATGAACCCCCCTCCCACCTCCTTCCCCATCCCATCCCTCTGGGTCATCAGAGTGTACCAGCCCTGAGCACCCTGTCTCATGCATTGAACCTGGAAGGGTGATTCCTCTCACATATGATAATTTACATGCTTCAATGCCATTCTCCCATATTATCCCACCATCGCCCTCTCCCACAGAGTTCAAAAGACTGTTCAATATACCTGTGGCTCTTTTGCTGTCTCACATACAAGGTTATCGTTACCATCTTTGTAAATTCCATATATATGCATTAGTATACTGTATTGGTGTCTTTCTTTCTGGCTTATTTCACTATGTATAATAGGCTTCAGTTTCATCTACCTTATTAGAACTGATTCAAATGTATTCTTTTTAATGTCTGAGTAATATTCCATTGTGTATCTCTACCAGAGCTTTCTTATCCATTCATCTGCTGATGGACATCTAAGTTGCTTCCGTGTCCTGGCTATTATAAACAGTGTCGTGATGAACACTGGGGGTACACGTGTCTCTTTCAATTCTGGTTTTCTCAGTGTGTATGCCCAGCAGTGAGATTGCTGGGTCATATGGCAATTCTATTTCCAGGTTTTTAAGGAATCTCTACACTGTTCTCCATAGTGGCTGTACTAGTTTTCATTCCCACCAACAGTGTAAGAGGGTTCCCTTTTCTCCACACCCTCTGCAGTGTTTATTGCTTGTAGACTTTTGGATAGCAGCCATTCTGATTGGCATGAAGTGGTACCTCACTGTAATTTTCATTTGCATTTATCTAATAATGAGTGATATTGACCATTTTTTCATGTGTTTGTTAGCCATCTTTGGTTAGTCTTCTTTGAAGAAATGTCTATTTAGTTCTTTGACCCACTTTTTAATTGGGTGTTTTATTTCACTGGAATTGAGCGGCAGGAGTTGCTTGTATATTTTTGAGATTAATTATTTGCCATTGCTTCATTTGCTATTATTTTCTCCCATTCTGAAGGCTGTCTTTTCACCTAGCTCATAGTTTCTTTTGTTGTGCAGAAGCTTTTAATTTTAATTAGGTCCCATTTGCTTATTTTTGCTTTTATTTCCAATATTCAGGGAGGTGGGTCATAGAGGATCCTGCTGTGGTTTATGTCGGAGAGTGTTTTGCCTATGTTTTCCTCTAGGAGTATAATAGTTTCTGGTCTTATGTTTAGATCTTTAATCGATTTTGAGTTTACTTTTGTGTATGGTGTTAGAAAGTGTTCTAGCTTCATTCTTTTACAAGTGGTTGACCAGTTTTCCCAGTACCACTTGTTAAAGATATTGTCTTTTCTCCATTGTACATTATTGCATCCTTTGTCAAAGATAAGGTGTCCATAGGTGCATGGATTTATCTCTGGGCTTTCTATTTTGTTCCATTGATCTATATTTCTGCCTTTGTGCCAGTACTGTACTGTCTTGATGACTGTGGCTTTGTAGTAGAGACTGAAGTCAGGCAAGTTGATCCCTCCAGAGTTCCATTCTTCTTTCTCAAGATTGCTTTGGCTATTCAAGGTTTTTTGTTTTTCCATACAAATTGTGAGACTATTTGTTCTAGTACGCTGAAAAATACTGTGGGTATCTTGATAGGGATTGCATTGAATCTATAGATTGCTTTGGGTAGTATACTCATTTTCACTATATTGATCCTTCTAATCTATGAACACAGTATATTTCTCCATCTATTTGTGTCCTCTTTGATTTCTTTCACCAGTGTTTTATAGTTTTCTATATATAGATCTTTTGTTTCCTTAGGTAGATATATTCCTAAATATTTTATTCTTTTTGTTGCAGTGGTGAATGTAATTGTTTCCCTAATTTCTCTTTCTGTTTTCTCATTGTTAGTGTATAGGAATGCAAGGGATTTCTGTGTGTTAATTTTATATCCTGCAACTTTATTCATTGATTAGTTCTAGTAACTTTCTGGTGGAGTTTTTAAAGTGACATTTGTGTAATGGATATAACTACTACTTATCTTATTAATAGATTATTCATACAGTATTTTTTAATTAATTGCAAGCATATAAAAACACTTCAGTTTAACTTCAATTCAAAAAGAATAAAAATGTAAAATACATTAATGTATAATTCATATATTTCTTAATCTTTGGTGAATTTTAGATTAAAAAGCATAATTTTTGCTTTTACTAATTTCTTTTATAAAAGATAAAAAGTCCCTTGACCCTTCTGCCCCACTTGCATGGGACAGGTTATTTCAGGTTTTGCAGAGTAGATATGGGAGTATCAGTCATTTACAATAAACATGTTAATGTGGACAGAGTGGGTAGAAATTCAACTGAACCACTAGGAGCACAGAGGAAGATGTATCTACATGTCCTGTTGACACAATTTTCTCCTTCAGGACAAAGTGAGTTTTCATATTTGTTTATATTAAGTTCACAGAAAGTTCCATGATAACTAGGTTCACAATTACATAAAAATCTAGGGAAAAAATGGAGGTAATATAACAACAAAAATCATGTCATTACATACATAATTCATATATATGTCAGACAGCTTATGTAAGTGGAAACATTTCTACTTTTATTTATTTATTTATTTTTTCCTTAGAAGAAAGCACAATTCACTTTATTTATTTATTTTTTTTGGATTTGTTTGATTTGTAAATGCTTACTTTTTTTTTCTTTTTATTATTATTTTTTTTCCATGTATTTTTATTAGTTCGAGGCTAATTATTTTACAATATTGTAGTGGTTTTTGCCATACATTGACATGAGTCAGCCATGGATTTACATGTATTCCCCATCCCGATCCCCCCTCCCACTTCCCTCTCCACCCGATCCCTCTGGGTCTTCCCGGTGCACCAGCCCCAAGCACTTGTCTCATGCATCCAACCCGGGCTGGTAATCTGGTTCACCCTTGATAATATACATGTTTTGATGCTGTCCTCTCTAAACATCCCACCCTTGCCTTCTCCCACAGAGTCCAAAAGTCTGTTCTGTACATCTGTGTCTCTTTTTCTGTTTTGCATATAGGGTTATCATTACCATCTTTTTAAATTCCATATATATGCATTAGTATACTGTATTGGTCTTTATCTTTCTGGCTTACTTCACTCTGTATAATGGACTTCAGTTTCATCCATCTCATTAGAATTGATTCAAAGGAATTCTTTCTAATGGCTGAGAAATATTCCATGGTGTATATGTACCACAGCTCCCTTATCCATTCGTCTGCTGATGGGCATCTAGGTTGCTTCCATGTCCTGGCTATTATAAACAGTGCTGTGATGAACATTTCGGTGCACGTGTCGCTTTCAGATCTGGTTTCCTCAGTGTGTATGCTCAGAAGTGGGATTGCTGGTTCATATGGCAGGTCTATTTCCAGTTTTTTAAGGAATCTCCACACTGTTCTCCATAGAAGCTGTACTAGTTTGCATTCCCACCAACAGTGTAAGAGGGTTCCCTTTTCTCCACACCCTCTCCAGCATTTATTGCTTGTAGACATTCGGATAGCACCCATCCTGACTGGCATGTAATGGTATCTCTTTGTGGTTTTGATTTGCATTTCTCTGATAACGAGTGATGTTGAGCATCTTTTCATGTGTTTGTTAGCCATCTGTATGTCTCCTTTGGAGAAATGTCTGTTTAGTTCTTTGGCCCATTTTTTGATTGGGTCATTTATTTTTCTGGAATTGAGCTGCTTGTATATTTTTGAGATTAATCTTTTGTCTGTTTCTTCATTTGCTATTATTTTCTCCCAATCTGAGGGCTGTGGTTTCACCTTGCTTATAGTTTCCTTTGTTGTGCAAAACCTTTTAAGTTTCATTAGGTCCCATTTGTTTATTTTTGCTTTTATTTCCAATATTCTGGGAGGTGGGTCTTGGAGGATCCTGCAATTCACTTTAAAATGTATTTATTTATTTGGCTGCACTGAGTCTTAGTTGAAGCATGTAGGAACTAATTCACCAGCCAGGGATTGAACCTTGGCACCCTGCATTGGAAGTGTGCAGTCCCAGTTACTGTATCATCATGGAAGTTCCATACAATTCACTTTTGTTGGTTCAAAACCTTTGGAGTTCTCCAGGTAAAATTTAAAACTGGCCACATACAGAGAGAATAAGAATAAACTAAAATATAGAGGGCAGACTACCCAGATCAGTAGGTGGCAAGGGAATTTAAATAATAGGCTCATGTTAGGCAGCCACAAGGCTGAGTTCATACAGAGGCCTTAAGGAAGTTCTGGCATGAGTACCATTCAGATGGTCTCAGTAATACACCATCATATCAAGACTGCATCCTTGATTTAGCTCTTAGCATGGGAATGATGAGAGGATGCACATTTCAAGGAGGGGGATGGAGTGAGTAGCCTCCCATGACCCAGAACCTGTTAATGAATCAACAGAAAGTCAAGATCTCTTGATGACCACCTCTAACAATCTTCTAGGCATTTTACTCCTTAATGGTCCTTTATGAATGTATTTGGACAGATAGTTCCTAAAATTTGATAGATATTATTTAAATTAATTTGGTACTTACAATTATTTCATTACTTTATAAACATCAGCTTTAACAATATTCTATACTGAAAATTGCAATTATTCTCTTTATGGATTGGATGACAATTCTTTCTAATACTAAAGCCCTTCTGGTTAATTTTTTTAAAAGTCCTTTTAGCAAAAACTACTTCATTAGTGCCTAATCAGAGTGGCAGATGTTGGAGAAATCATTTGTTTTCACTGATTAGATGTCAAAATCAAAGTGTCATGAACTTAAGGGAGCAAGTGACTTTCACACACCTTGGTACTGAGAGTGGTTTCCAGAAATTTCATCTGAATGCTGTTTCAATGTTCAGTTGTTCCCTCTTTATCTTATGCATCAGCCTTTGATAACTCTGAGTTGCTGAGTTCAGATTTGTCCTCCATCTCATTTGGAAGTGTTTCCTTGTTCTTAAGTGGATTTCTTTCTATAAATTCAGATTCTGTCTCAATTGACTCGACTTCTTTCCTCTGTTGTCTAAACTGTGGCAGCTACAAATATAAATATACATACCTCGCATTTATTCTCAGTCTCTTCTTGGCTATTGTGCTAAACAAATTTATGGTTAATCACCTAATCAGTCTGTATCTATTTGCCAGAAGAGAGAAGACCGATGTTGCAGAGATGAATTGTGACTAGTGTATGTGTACATGGAATAACATCATTAAAAGCAACACCCAAATAATTGATGATAAATCAATAATGATGTTAAGGATAAAGAAGATAATTTAATCTTCCCTAATTTAACTTCTATAATCATAAAAATATTAATTAAAAACTGAATTAATTTTCATAGCTAAAATTAAATAGAAAAGTACACTTAGTAAATCAATATCTACATAGCTGTGAACTTTCCCCTTTTTGTAGAAGTCTAGATAAAAAGCTTTACCAAGCTTTCTTTCAATGCTTTTGAGACAGATTTTTATTCCAAAGTTGTGAGGGAATTCTTCCTAATTAAGTTTTGTTGTTGTTGTTGTTGTTCAGTCACTAAGTCATTCTCGACTCTTTGCAACCCTACAGACTGCAACATGCCAGGTTCATTTGTCCTCCACTGTCTCCCAGGGTTTTCTCATTCATGTCCATTGAGTCAGTGATGCCATCTATGTCATCCTCTGCTGCTCCCTTCTCCTTTTGTTTTCAATCCTTCTCAACGTCAGGGGCTTCTCCAATGAGTCAGCTCTTCTCATCAGGTGGCCAAAGTATTGGAGCTTCAACACCAGTTATTCCAATGAATATTCAGGGTTGATTTCCTTTAGGATTGACTGATATGATCTGCTTGCTGTCCAAGGGACTCTCAAGAGTCTTCTCCAGCACAATAATTCAAAAGCATTGATTGTTCAGTACTCAGCCTTGTTTATGGGCAACTTTCACATCCATATATGACTACTGAAAAAGCCCTAGCTTTGATTATACAGACCTTTACTGACAAAGTGATATCTCTTCTTTTTAATATGCTGACTAGTTTTGTCATAGCTTTCATTCCAAGGAGCAAGTGTCTTTTAATTTCATGGCCACAGACACTGTCCTCAGTGATCTTGGAGCCCAAGAAAATAAAATCTGTCACTATTTCCACTTTTTCACTTTCTGTTTGCCATGAAGTGATGGGACCAGATGCCATGATCTTCATTTCTTTAATGGTGAGCTTCAAGCCAGACTTTTTTTTCCTCTCTCTCTCTCTCCTCTTTCACCCTCATCAAGAGGCTTTTCAGTTCCTCTTCACTTTCTATCTTTAGAGTATTATCATCTGCATATCTCAGGTTATTGATATTTCTCCTGGAAATCTTTATTCTAGCTTGTTATTCATCCAGCCTGGCATTTTTAATGATGAGAATATACATCTTTGTCAGCTCCTTTCCCAATTTTGATCCAGTCAGTTGTTCCATGTCCAAATCTAACTGTTCATTCTTGACCTTCATACAGATTTCCCAGGAGACAGGCAAGGTGGTCTGGTACTCATATTTGTTTAAATATTTTCCACAGCTGTGGTGATCCACAGAGACAAAAAGTTTAGCATAGTCAATGAAGCAGAAGTAGATTTTTTTTTTCTATAATTCCCTTGCTTTCTCTGTGATCCAACAAATGTTGGTAAGTCGATGTCTGATTCCCTTGCCTTTTATAAGCCAAGATTGTACTATTAAGGTTTGACATAATGATAATATCAAGGAAAAACATAACCATAAGAAAACTAACATGCCCAAACTCCCAATTCTTCACACATTAACTAAGTTCATGTACCCAGATTCAGGTGTTACTAGCTTGGTTTTGTCTCTTTGAGTCTCATAGGCAATTTAGGCATGTGGGCATGTAACCAAGGAGAGTAAAGACATGCCAGTAGAGATAGGTGTATGATCATATAAAAAGAGAGGCAACTTCTAGAGAAGGTGACAGAAAATAGTTTACCAATTAATCATGAAGTAAGAGTAGGGTCTTTGCATCCATTGAGTCAGTTCAGTTCAGTTCAGTTCAGTTGCTCAGTCGTGTCCAACTCTTTGCGACCCCATGAATCACAGCACGCCAGGCCTCCCTGTCCATCACAAAAGAAGGCATTAAAATTGCATGTGTGCTGGCATGCAGGTTTAAACAGAACTGTACTTCTCAAGAGTTCTCCATGTGGCAGGGAAATGACTGCAATCACTTTTGAAGGGTGACTTAAATATTGTTGCTGTTACTCTCTGAAGTTATGTTCAAATGGGGGAAATTTTTTTTTTTTCTGTCTCCACTATCTCAATATTGTCTTTCAATTTGTAAAGAATCTTGCAAATGCTTACTAAAATCAAGATACATTTTTAACAATATTGTTTTTGATGGCTGTTGTGTGTTCTCAATGAAACTGTGATGACTTCAAGGGTTCTCACAGTAGGCCAGGGATGGGCACAGTGGTTTCAGACATGACAGTTAAAGATAAGTTTAGAAATTGTTTTCTCTTACTGTAAGATTTAAGAATGTTGCAATATGGCAAAATATACAAGTACAGGATAATGACTTTGACCTCCATTTATACTTTGTTGAATGTATTTAGGAGAGTTTTATCATACTTCCAAAGGTTGAAAACTGTACTTTGTAGATATTTGAATTTATAAGACATCTTTCTTGTCAATGATATAATTATAATAATGACCATTGATTTTCTCAATTTAACCTAAATAAAAACTGATTCATTAAAAGTTTAGAATTTCCTCTCACTCTTGTTTCAGTTCCGTTCAGTCATTCAGTCATGTCCGACTCTTTGCGACCCCATGAACCACAGCACGTCAGGCTTCCCTGTCCATCACCAACTGCCAGAGTCCACCCAAACTCACATTCATTGAGTCGGTGAGGCCATGCAGGCATCTCATCCTCTATTTTCCCCTTATCCTCCTGCCCCCAATCCCTCCCAGCATCAGGGTCTTTTCCAGTGAGTCAACACTTCGCATCAGGTGGCCAAAGTATTGGAGCTTCAGCTTCAGCTGAACACCTTCCTTCCAATGAACACCCAGGACTGATCTCCTTTAGGATGGACTGGTTGGGTCTCCTTGCAGTCCAAGGGACTCTCAAGAGTCTTCTCCAACACCACAGTTCAAAAGCATCAATTCTTCGGTGTTCAGCTTTCTTCACAGTCCAGCTCTCACATCCATACATGACCACTGGAAAAACCATAGCCTTGACTAGACGGACCGTTGTTGGCAAAGTAATGTCTCTGCTTTTTAATATGCTATCTAGGTTGATCATAACTTTCCTTCCAAGGAGTAAGCGTCTTTTAATTACATGGCTGCAATCACCATTTGCAGTGATTTTGGAGCCCCCCAAAATAAAGTCAACCACTATTTCAATTGTTTCTCCACCTATTTACCAAGAAGTGATGGGACTAGATGCCATGATCTTAGTTTTCTGAATGTTGAGCTTTAAGCCAAATTTTTCACTCTCCTCCTTCACTTTCATCAAGAGGCATTTTAGTTCTTCTTCACTTTCTGCCATAAGGGTGGTGTCATCTGCATATCTGAGGTTATTGATATTTCTCTTGGCAATCTTGATTCCAGCTTGTGCTTCTTCCAGCCCAGTGTTTCTCATGATGTACTCTGCATATAAGTTAAATAAGCAGGGTAACAATATACAGCCTTGACATACTCCTTTTCCTATTTGGAACCAGTTTATTGTTCCATGTCCAGTTCTAACTGTTGCTTCCTGACCTGCATACAGGTTTCTCAAGAGGCAGGTCAGGTGGTCTGGTATTCCCATCTCTTTCAGAATTTTCCACGGTTTATTGTGATCCACACAGTCAAAGGCTTTGACATAGTCAATAAAGCGGAAATGGATGTTTTTTTGAAACTCTCTTGCTTTTTTGATGATACACTGGATGTTGGCAATTTGATCTCTGGTTCCTCTGCCTTTTCTAAAACCAGCTTGAACATCTGGAAGTTCACAGTTCAGTATTGCTGAAGCCTGGCTTGGAGAATTTTGAGCATTACTTTACTAGCGTGTGAGATGCATGCAATTATGCGGTAGTTTGAGCATTCTTTGGCATTGCCTTTCTTTGGGATTGGAATGAAAACGGACCTTTTCCAGTCCTGTGGCCACTGCTGAGTTTTCCAAATTTGCTAGCATATTGAATGCATAACTTTCACAGCATCATTTTTCAGGATTTTAAATAGCTCAACTGGAATTCCATCAAATCCACTAGCTTTGTTTGTAGTGATGCTTCCTAAGGCCCACTTGACTTCACATTCCAGGATGTCTGGCTCTAGGTGAGTGTGAGTGATCTCACCATTGTGATTAACTGGGTCATGAAGATCTGTTTTATATAGTTCTTCTGTGTATTCTTGCAACCTTTTCTTAATATCTCCTGCTTCTGTTAGGTCCATACCATTTCTGTCCTTTATTGAGCCCATCTTTGCATGAAATGTTCACTTGGTATCTCTAATTTTCTTGAGAGATCTCTAGTCTTTCCCATTCTATTGTTTTTCTGTATTTCTTTGCATTGATCACTAAGGAAGGCTTTCTTCTCTCTCCTGGCTATTCTTTGGAACTCTGCATTCTAATAGATATATCTATCCTTTTTTCCTTTTCTTTTCACTTCTCTTATTTTCACAGTTATTTGAAAGGCCTTCTCAGACAGCTATTTTGCTTTTTTGCATTTCTTTTTCTTGGGGATGGTCTCATTTACTTCTCTCATTTTGAAAGTGAGGAACTATCCATATCCCTTTTCTTTTGTCACCTAAGTTAATTTTTTTGTGATGACAGAAAGGTTCCTGTGTGGTTTCATTATCAAATCAGTACCCTAGAATCTGGAGATTTCAATGAACTTAAAATAGGAGATATACTCCATCGGTGGTCCTAACTGAATCAAGCGTCTGTCTCTACATAATTTGCCAAATGGTATTTTTCCAGCTTATCATTTATTCTTCATTTACTGGATGACGTTTGACTGTTAGGAAGAGTTTTTCATTTTCTTGTGTTCACTTATTCTGCTGCTCATTTATTTAATTATTGATTTGTATTTATATTGATTCATGATTTTCATTTTATCCAATTAATCAAATTAACTTCCCGGGTGTCACTATTGGTAAAGAATCCACCTGCAATGTAGGAGATTTAATGATACTTGGGTTTGATTCCTGGTTTGGGAAGATCCTCTGCAGAAGAGCCTGGCAACCCACTCCAATATTCTTGCCTGGAAAATTCCATGGAAAGCAGATTCTTGCAGCCTACAGTCCATAGGCTCCCAAAGAGTTGGACATGACTGAAGCAACTTAGCATGCATGCATATAAATAAAATGTAAGCACTCATGCATACATATAAATACCTTACTGTGTGCCTATATATGAATAGTCATACAAATATGTTCTTTTCTATATCTTTGTGTATGTTTGTATATATATGCACGTACGCTTATAACACACACACACATATATATATACATACATACACATAGGCAAACCAGATGGTAATGAATCTTCCTGGGATTCAGGAGACCCAGGTTAAATTCCTGAGTTAGGAAGATCCCCTGGAGAAGAGAATTCTTGCCTGGAGAATTCCATGCAGAGAGGAGCCTGGTGGGCTATAGTTCTTGGGGTCAAAGAGTTGGACATGACTGAGTAACCAAGCATGCATATTAAAAATATCCTATTTCAAAGAAGCAATTATGACAATGAAGCATGTAATATATTTTTGATGAAATAGAAGTTTCCAATTTAAAGATAAGGCTTCAGTGTGTATGCCCAGAAGTGGGATTGCTGGGTCATATGGCAGTTCTATTTACAGGTTTTTAAGAAATCTCCACACTGTTTTCCATAGTGGCTGTACTAGTTTGCATTCCCACCAACAGAGTAAAAGGGTTCCCTTTTCTCCACACCCTCTCCAGCATTTATTGCTTGTAGACTTTTGGATAGCAGCCATCCTGACTGGCGTGTAATGGTACCTCATTGTGGTTTTGATTTGCATCTCTCTGATAATGAGTGATGTTGAGCATCTTTTCATGTGTTTGTTAGCCATCTGTATGTCTTCTTTGGAGAAATGTCTGTTTAGTTCTTTGGCCCATTTTTTGATTGGGTCATTTATTTTTCTGGAATTGAGCTGCAGGAGTTGCTTGTATATTTTTGAGATTAATCCTTTGTCTGTTCCTTCATTTGCTATTATTTTCTCCCAATCTGAAAGAGACACGTGCACCCCAATGTTCATTGCAGCACTGTTTATAATAGCCAGGACATGGAAGCAACTTAGATGCCCATCAGCAGATGAATGGATAAGGAAGCTGTGGTACATATACACCATGGAATATTGCTCAGCCGTTAAAAAGAATTCATTTGAACCAGTCCTAATGAGATGGATGAAACTGGAGCCCCTTATACAGAGTGAAGTAAGCCAGAAAGATAAAGAACATTACAGCATACTAACACATATATATGGAATTTAGAAAGATGGTAACGATAACCCTATATGCAAAACAGAAAAAGAGACACAGAAATACAGAACAGACTTTTGAACTCTGTGGGAGAATGTGAGGGTGGGATATTTCAAAAGAACAGCATGTATACTATTTATGGTGAAACAGATCACCAGCCCAGGTGGGGTGCATGAGACAAGTGCTCGGGCCTGGTGCACTGGGAAGACCCAGAGGAATCGGGTGGAGAGGGAGGTGGGAGGGGGGATCAGGATGGGGAATACGTGTAAATCTATGGCTGATTCATATCAATGTATGACAAAACCCACTGAAATGTTGTGAAGTAATTAGCCTCCAACTAATAAAAAAAAAAATAAATAAATAAAGATAAAGCTTTTATTTCAAAAGTTGCAGTGGGACTAAAACAGGTTATCAATATTTTGAAAGTCATTTAAAAATTATTTTGTTAGCCATCTGTATGTAATTTACTAGTAAAACAAAAATTTATACTTATATTTTTGATGTACTTTTCTGATCACTAAAATGCATTTTTAAGAGGCAACTTCTGAAGAAACATTGATACATCAAAATCAAGATGAGATTAAGAAGAGTGATTGTAATTTACATACAGTGATACTGCCATAAAAAAAAAAAAAAGATGAAAAAGTACAATATAGTCACAGGGTCACATAGCCCTAAGATGAATCTGCTTTACATTCTTATATCTTATATTTATCTTATTTCAGATGAGAAAGAAATTAATAAGTTGAAGATTATCTTTATGTTCTAGAAAATTGACATTTTAATATACAGCCACTACTTTGATTTGGAGAAGGAAATGGCAACCCACTCCATGTCTGGAGAATTCCAAGGACAGAAGAACCCGGCAGGCTACAGTCCATGGGGTCACAAAAATCAGACATGACCGAGTGACTAACACACACAACATTGATTAAATCATATTACAAGATCTGAAACATACTGTAGAGTTTTTACCAAAAGTTTTGATTTTTAAGTACTTTTGTAATATTAAGATTTGACCTATATTTCTCTCAAAAGATTATTTTATTAAAACCTATAGTCAAATACAAAAATAAAAGTATAAAATATTGTTGGTGAAACTTTACAATAAGAACTTCTTGAGTGAGTGCCAAGCCACTTTACATGTGTCTGACTGTAGCCCAGCAGGTTCCTCTATCCATGGGATTCTCTAGCCTAGAATACTGGGTTGGGTCGCCATGCCTTTCTCCAGGGGATCTTTTTGATCCAGGGATTGGACCAGCTTCTCTTGGGTCTCCTGCATTGGCAGCAGGATCTTTACCACTAGAACCACCTGGATACAGATTCTTGTATTAAAGTTTAAAACTTTTAGTCAGTTATGAAACCAAATTAAAATATTAGCTAAAGTATTTAATTGTTAAACTCACGAACAGTACACATTGTGTATGTATGTATACACACACACACACACACACACACACACACATATACATATATATATAATGATTGGGCTATAATAATACCAGCCAGGCATTTGGAAAAATTTCTTCTTCTCTGTTCTTTGAACAGAGCTGCCACTGTTAGTCTTAATGTTCTGGTGAATTCTCCATTTAGCTATATATTTTCAATAGTTTGATATTATGACATGATATAATACTTTTCAATAGTTTGATATTATGATATAATAGTGACCTGAGTGAACTGATGAGTGTAGCTAAAAATACATTAATTCTATTGTATAGCAAATATATGTCACTAAGTTTCAGAAAGTGTCAATTTCAAAATCCAGTTTTGCAATGACTTTGTGTGGCAAATGAATTGGGGCTATCATTTACATGCTTTCATATATCAGGGAATTAATCTTTTGTAGCTTGATAGTTCATTTATTTTTAGTACTGAGTAATATCCATTGTCTGTATATACAAGAATTATTTATCCATTCATTTACTGTTGGACATTTTGGCTACTTCCAAGTTTTGGCAATTTTGAATAAAACCACTGTAAGCATCTATTAGCATCTATTTGAGTGGAATATAAGTGTCAACTCATTTGGGCAAATGCCAAGTAGTGTGATTGTTTTATTATATTGCAAGTTTTGTAAGAAACTGCTAAACTGTTTTCTAAAGTGACTACCTTTGCTTCCTTAACCAGAAGGAAATCGCTTGGGTTTTTAAATGTCTTGGGTTTTTAAATTTCCCCTGTTTGTTACACCATCGTCTTCCAAAGATATCTCTAAATAGAACCAGTCTTGGCTGGCATATCAATAATATCTTCGTAGACTTTCTGAAATCTGGAGAGGGCCTTTGAAAAAAGACGCTGGCAGTGTTCAGGGCACCACTGATCTGGTAATCCAGAGCCATATCCAGAAATCACAAATATCCATTTCAAGTCTGAAGAGGCTGTATTTCAATTACAGTTCAGTCAGAATATTGTATTGGCAGCCATTTTTCCTATACATGAGTCAAGCTTGAGGATTAATATGTACAAAAACTCTTCAGTGATCTGCATGTTGGGCTGTCAGCTTGCTCACCAGTAGTACTTAGTTATTTTCCATCAAGCTTTTTATGGTTTTTCTCAGCTTGGTAAACAAGTTACTGTCATAAGATACATTGAAGGGTCAACATCAACCCTGTAATCAAGTCAGCTCTCTATAAATGAACTCATCATTCTTGTGGTCATGGACCCAAAATGTGGTTCTCTTTTAAGCAGAGGGCATTTTGAGTGGCTTCTCCCTGTATCTCTTTGAGATCTTATATTGGAATTGGGAAAGTGGTCTTTATGGGGCATATAATGAATTCATATGAAAAACCTTCATTTGGATTTATAAGTTCATTTTAGTTCTACTATGTATTTCATCTCAGTCTCTGCCTCAGAAGTCTCAGGTCTCCTGCAGGGCAATCACTATCCCATGCTTCAGTCTATAAATAATGGACCTATTTTCCAGGTTCTAATCCTGGATCCTGTTTAGTTCATAACATTTTTTTTTTTTTAATTCTTAATTCTCCCCCACATTTCCTGGCCAGAGCTTACCCATGGGAAAGAGACGACTTATTTTCCCCACATTTTCAGGATTGACCATGAGTCTTTATGAACAGTAATCTATAAGTAAAGAGGAAGGGTGCTATTTCTGAGCCAAGGGCTTAAGAAGCTTTCCATATTTCTGTTTGTTTTCTTGAATCTCTGCCCTTTCATGAGAAGAACATGGTAGTCCAAAGAGGATAAGAGAAATTTCTAGCGGAGCCACTTCAGCTTATATAACAGACTTACAAACACCCTTCCCCATCAGCTGTGTCCCTGAGAAACTTGGGTGAACACAATGATATTAGTCAAATTTCAAAGGCCACAGATTCAAAAATAATAATAAATGACTGTTATTTTTTTAATATGTAGTTTTCAATCTTTTGAAAATGACAACAGCAAATCAACACAGCTTGGATAATAACTTTGTAGACAGGAGACAGATATGGCTCAGTTCTGCAAATTTTTGAGTTCACCTTAACTTACCTACTTGGAGAGGCAAATACTCCTCTGTGACTTAAGGAGTCTGTGCTTCTCATCATATAAGCCTTCTTTTAAATGCTCTGAAAAAGTGGACTTAGAAGCTGGTGTCAGTTTTCCCCTGCCTTCTGTCAATCATTTCTCATTGGTTCCAGAGCATGTGTTAGATTCCACTTTTGGTGATGAGATATGGAAACACTTAACTGAAGACAGACTATACCCTGAATGAATCGTATCAAATCTCAGAAATATGCATTCTCCCAAAACTGGGGGAAAAATGAACTTATATGCCTACCTTACATCACACACACACATACACAGATACACAATATTCAGGTAGATGAAGATTTAAATATAAAGGGCAGAACTTTAAATATTTTAAAAGGTAATATAAGAAACACCATTTTGTTATAAGGCAAACATTTTAAAATATGTTTAAGCAAGCCAGACACACACAAAAAATGACTAATTTAGTTACAATAAAATTAAGCCTTATTACTCACTTCATGGGAAATAGATGGGGAGACAGTGGAAAGTGTCAGACTTTATTTCTGGGGAGCTCCAAAATCAATGCAGATGGTGATTGCAGCCATGTAATTAAAAGACACTTACTCCTTGGAAGGAAAGTTATGGCCAACCTAGGCAGCATATTAAAAAGCAGAGACATTACTTTGCCAACAAAGATCCATCTGGTCAAGGCTATGGTTTTTCCAGTGGTCATGTATGGATGTGAGAGTTGGACTGTGAAGAAAGCTGAGCGCCAAAAAATTGATGCTTTTGAACTGAGGTGTTGAAGAAGACTCTTGAGAGTCCCTTGGACTGCAAGGAGATCCAACCAGTCTATCCTAAAGGAGATCAGTCCTGGGTGTTCATTGGAAGGATTGATGCTGAAGCTGAAACTCCCAATACTTTGGTCACCTCATGCGAAGAGTTGACTCATTGGAAAAGACCCTGAGGCTGGGAGGGATTGGGGGCAGGAGAGAAGGGGACGACAGAGGATGAGGTGGCTGGATGGCATCACCGACTCGATGGGCATGAGTTTGAGTAGACTCCAGGAGTTGGTGATGGACAGGGAGGCCTGGCGTGCTGCGATTCATGGAGTCGCAAAGAATCGGACAAGACTGAGCGACTGAACTGAACTGAACTGAACTCAAAATCTTCAGAAACAAGGTGAAATGCCAAGTCACAATCAGTAGAAGATATTTTCAATAGTACATACAACTAACAGAATATAAAGGTTCTTATAAATCAATAAGAAGAGAACAAGAATAGGCATAAGTCATAAAAAGTCATTTCTAGAAAAGAAATGAAACATCTTGGAATGTAATGAAAAAGTGCTCAGTCTCATAAGCATTAGGACAAAACAGGAAAACTATGAGGAGTTATGATTCATAAACAGCAGATAAGTCCAAACAGAACATTTGGACACTGCAAAAAGTGTTATTCACTTCTGTTAAGGGTGTGACCATTTCATTTTCAAAGTGAATTGAAAAAAAAAAAAAAAAAAAAACTGAGACAGAGTAAGTGTGAACATGTCTACCCATTGTCCAACTATTCTCTGGATAGGAAACCTACAGTGATTCTGAGACTTGGAGGACTATTTGAAAACCTCAATAGTATTATTATTTCTAAAAAATAAAAGACAAATAACCCCAATATCCACACCCAAGAGACTGATAAATGCTGTTGGCATATACTTAAATGGAAGATTCTACAATAGTTAAAAATGAGCCTGAGCTAACAGGTACATAACCAACAGATAATGCAGAAATGCCATCTTCAACAGAATGAATTATTTCAGAAGTCTATATACAGTATTACCTCAGTTATATTGATATGCAAACTAAAGAATGTTTTGTTCAGGCATACATAGAAACAGTTAAATTATGTATACTAAAAGCAAGGGAAATAAACATAAATTCAGGATATTCAGTATAATTGGGTGGAAGAGTGAAGAGTGCATGCCTGCTAAGTCACTTCAGTTGTGTTTGAGTCTTTGTTACCCTATAGACCATTACATGAAGACAAACACAAGTGTATTAGCAATGTTCTGTTTCTTAAGTTGAATAATGGGTACATGTATCTTTATTATTATTACATTTTACATATAAAGTAATTGATTCAGAAAAAAAAGTAGCAGCTAAACCTATTTGTCAGATCCTCAGAATTTCCATTATTGTTGCAAGGTTTAGAGAAACACTGTTTCACACAGAGGTTGAGAAAACTTGGTCTGCAAACATTCATTATAAACAAGATACTTAATAACTCCATTGATATAAAATTTTAAAGTCAAATGTCAAATAATCAAATTGTTAATAAGCAGAAGGGTTTTTCAATGTGTTCATTGCCATATGTATACATTTAGATACATCAGCATGTATCTAGATGTGTTTTGGCTTTATCTACCTTAAATTGTTGACCCATCTTTACAGTCACCACAGTTGTGACAAAGAAGCAAAACACTCATTCATGTTAATTTCACAGTGTTCACCTTTAAATCCTGCAGACAGGTAAGATGGGTAGAGATGAGCAATCCTCACGTTAGGATGCAAAAATTGGAATCAGTAGTAAAGACTCTGAAGAATATGCTCATGGTGGAAATTTGTTTGTTGTTTTATTGGGAAAACACCTCATTGCTGGCTTCTCATACAACTCTATTTCACTTAAAGTCTAAATAAAATTATGCTAGCTTCTAATTAATGGGTTCAAATGAAAGAATCAAGGGAAAACTACTAAATCTGCTATGGAAGCAGAGTTAATGCTAATGCCACTGTTGTTTTAAGGTCTTTAAGAAATTAAACAAAAATTATTAAAATGATTTGGAAAGCAAGTGGGTTAATGTGATGACCAATCTTAAAGTAAAATTGAGCTTTAGTGATTAGATGTATTCAAAGTAGTTAGCAAATGAAGCATATTATTTCATTGCTTTTCATATTAGAGTGATTCAAAGAAAGCAAATTACTTTGTTTCATAGATAAATAATCAGCCATCCATTTAAACTCATCCCAGTTATATTAAAAAAATGGAAAAACAAAATTAAAATTATAATTTTACAAAAAATTCAGTTGTAATTATTTCAACACAGTTGTGTCAGAAAAAAAATGGCATTGCATCACTATTTAAAATACATTAAATATTTTAATATTTATGATGACCATTTAAACTTTTTTCCATGGTTATAGCATAATGAGTAGAACAACTATATATATATATATATATATGTATACTTATTTTGTTGCCAATATATTTTTTATACTCTTTAGAAGCTATAAGAAACAAGAGGATTTTCTTTCCTTTACCATTTCAGTGCTAGAAGTAAGCCCCAGATAACTGTAGTGATACTACTCAGATTTTTTAATTTGAGGAGCATAGTCATTCAAGCTACTGTAAGATAACTTTATTGGTGGCATTCACAGAGTGGGATTGGAATTGAAAAATAAGGGGAAAAGAGGGTGAATAGTCTAAACACAATGGTCATCTTCCTCCTTTAGTATCTTATCATATAGTTTCATCTTTTTATTCTATCTGCAAATATCTCTCCATGTTCAAAGTTTCAAATCTTTTGTAAATATTGACATGCAGATGACACAGCACAGCTTCCCTTGTCTTTTATCTCTGCATCATGACCTTTCAACTTCAGTCCCTACCGTTGAGTGGAAAATTCTCTCCATATTTCCTCACTCATATCCCCATGAAAGAATCTGGGACCAGCTGGCTTTATATTTTCACATCATACCTTGCCACAAGCCATTGCCATTCTCTGTGGTGTCTGTCATCAGGTCAAAAGTCAAAATTGCTTCCAGTTAGAGTTTGGAAAGTTGAAATATGATTCCTCTTTAATAAGATATTATATGAAAACCTAAAATAACTTAATCCAAAAGGAGACGAGTGAAAAGGAACAAAGTGCAGATACAACAAGTAGAAAACAAATAGCAGGATGACTTATTTAAAGCCATATATAGCAGCAATTGCATTAAATATGATTTTTAAAAACATTTCAATTGAAAGGCAGAAGCAAACATATTAAAAAAAATAGCACTGACTACATTATATGTAAAAGAAATTACTTTGACATATAGAGACAACAGTAAGTTGAAAGTAGAATAATGAAACAAAGATACCCCAGAAACATTAGTAAGAAACCTGGAATGCCTTGTGACTGGCAGGCCACACAGTCTTCAGAAGAGCATTGATATTAATTTAAGCTAGTTTTTCTTTCTCAATTATCAAATATTTCAATTTAAGTTCTGAATTTCCATGATCATAAGTTTATTCTTGCTGTAGACATTGCATCTTTAGCAACCAGAACAAAATTTTGTTATAAATTATTTACTTTCAAGATATTATGGTTCTCCTAATTTAGAAAACAAGTTATTATTCCAACTCACTTCAGCACAATTCATCAATCACTACTACTGTTATATTCAAATTGTAATATCAGAGTACAGCTATAATACATGTTATTTCCTTAAATATTTCATTGTGATTAAATTTTTTTGCAACTTAAAGATACAAAAATTTGAATGCATTCCACCATTTCTACTTTGAGCTTAACTAGTACTATCTGGGAGACAGGGCATTTTGACACTAAGCTGCTTCTTAGAAATGTTCTTTTGAGGCACTGGAACTCAGGGTCACTGGTCAGCCAGAGTACTGCAGTGTGCTTCCTGATGAATCAGACCATTCAGAACCTGGGAATTTAGAGAGCTCACAGGATACCTTGTTTTCCATGATTTTGCCTTATTCATTTAGTTTGACATTTCTGAGATGGAGCTTTGGTACCAACTAGCAACATATGTCAATGAATTGAGGAAATGAGATTACTGAAATGCAGTAGACAGTGAAAAAAAAAAAAAAAAGTAGATGTGGATTTAATTTAAAATAAGCCAAAGCTTTGCAGATATACTTAGTTCCAAACTAAATTTCCCATCATCATTGGGTTTAGAAGTTGATATATATTCATGTGGAGGGTACTTGTTATGAATACATGCAATGACAGCTGAAAGTCTGTCACAACTTGAAATAAGTGAATTAATTCTATGCTATTCCTCTCCTATGTATACCTATCCAAATATATTCAGCTAAATCTATTTTATTAACTGCAGTTCTTCACACACAAATAATGAACAATCCTCAAATGTTCTCTTGAGTGACTATTTTCGCAAATGCATGAGAATAGTTAATAAATGCCATTTTTGCATTGAATTTAGTTACTAAACTTCTGCTCCAACCCAGAATTCAGTCAATGTAGATTACAGATATAGCACTTTAATCACTTAATATTTTATCATCTCTAAAAATTGTAGCCTTTTCATATTTTATTTTCTGGAAGGGGTGGCATAGAATTTAGTATACTAACAATATATAGGTTTTAATAAAAACATTTTAGGAAGAATTTTATCATTAAGAGCTATATTTTATAAGGATCACATTGGAAATCTTATAGGCTGGAGTAATTAGAAATGAAGTAATAGTGAAAAATTAGAGTGTATCTTCCATCCATTCAAACAAGGTAATGCAAAAACCATACATTAAAGAAAAGCATTAAAATAAATGATTTCTAAAAGCATTAGAACTTTTTATTTTTTCTTAATAAAAATTTGAAATTCCCTGGATTTTAAAACTTAATGGAAATAATAAAAAGAGAGCTATATCTCTTGGCAAGTCAGAAAATATTTATAAATATTTTTTCTTTTTGTTTTATAATTATACATTATTAATATTTTCTTTAAAATTGACAAATATTGCAAAATCATTGCCAATTCAACTTTAAAAACAATGACACATGTAAATCCATGACTGATTCTTGTCAATGTATGGCAAAAATCACTACAATATTGTAAAGTAATTAGCCTCCAACTAATAAAAATAAATGAAAAAAATAATAACAACAATAGGAATTACAGCAAAAAAAGAAGATAAAACTACTATTTTCAGTAGGTCGTAATAAGCTTTTTAACATGATTTTATGTTATGCCTCCTTCCTCCTGAAACCCACCCTCCCACCTTCCTTCCCACCACAGCCCTTTAGCTTGTCACTGAGCACAGACTGTGGGTTACCTGTGTCATACATCAGACTCCCACTGGGTATCTATTTTACATATGGCAGTGCATATATTTCAATGCTAATTTGCAGATAACTGCTTTACAATATTTTGTAGGTTTCTGTCATACATCAACATTAATCAGCCATATGTTTACCTATGTCTGTCCCCTTTCTCCTGAACCTCTCTGCCACCAAATTCTCTTACTTAATCAGTTCTTTCCCTTCAGGGTGTTCATTATACATGACTTTTGATCACATACAATATAAACAAAAATGCTATTTTTTTTTAATAAGAAATGGGATTTATTGGTAGCCTAACTAGGAAGAATGCCAGATAGTTTGCACAACTGGAGAAAAAATTATCAGAACTTCTAGGACAAGCTATTTCACACACCTTTCCCTCCTCCTGTAAACAGATAGATCTCCATGTGAAGGGAACATGGTGTTGGCTGCACCAATTGAAACACTGGCAGAAAAAGCAAGCTGCTCTAAGCATCAATTCCAGGCACCATTCCAGACCCATGTCCGCATCTGATCAAACATAATTCCCAAAGACATAAGGTTTGCTATGTGTCTCAGCTTGGATTCTTCCAAAATAAGAATTGAAGTAAATAATTTGCATGCAGTTACCACAGTTGAGGTCCCAGGGATTATCGCAGGGGAGTGCAAAAATAAAATACGGAAGAGATTGATTTAATAAGAAGATTATTGCTGTGAACGTAAGGCTCCAGTCTGGCAGAGACCTGTTAAAAATCATGTGCCACATAACTTAGAGTTGTCACAGTCAGCAAGAAAGCTGGAGTGTGTGCCCACAAACCCTCTTGGCTTGTGCATACTCTATCTTAAATGGGAAATCATTGACTATATCATATTAATAGTTTAATGGTTAATTAAGCTATGTGTCTCTTCCTTGAAATAAAAATCCTTGAGGGCTTGTCCATGTCATGTTTAATTTCAGCAGAACCTCTCTCAAGACTTGACACATGATAGGAAATCAATATATGTTTTTTGACTCAGTCAATAAAGAATGATTTTTTTTTTTTAGATATCTAAGACATTTTTAATACACTTTCGAGGTTCATCATAGCTTTCTTAAAAAGGAGCAGGTGTCTTTTTATTTCATGGCTGCAGTCACTATCCACAGTGATTTTGGAGCTCAAGAAGATACATTTTGTTACTGCTTCTCCTTTTTCCAATTCTATTTTTCACGAAGTGATGGGACCAGATGTCATGATCTTAGTTTATATTTTATGTTGAGTTTCAAACCAGCTTTTTTTCTCTCCTCTTTCACCCTCATCAAGAGGCTCTTTTATTCTTCATCAATGTTATTGATATTTCTCCTGGCAATCTTAATTCCAGCTTGTGATATATCAAGCCCAGCATTTTGCATGATGTACTCTGCATAGAAGTTAAATAAGGTGGGTGATAATACACAGTCTTGTTGTAGTCCTTTCACAATTTTGAACAGGTCAATTTTTTCATGCTCAGTTATAACTTTTGCTTCTTGACCTGCATACATGTTTCTCAGGAGATAGGTAAGGTGGTCTGGTACTCCCATTTCTTTAAGAATTTTCCACAGTTTTCCGTGATCCACATAGTCAAAGGCATTAGTGTAGTTAATGAAGAAGAAGTTCACATTTTTCTGGACCTCTCTTGTTCTTCCCATGATCTGAAGAATGTTGTCAATTTGATCTCTGTTATCTCAGAATTTTCTAAACCTGGCTTGTACATCTGGAAGTTACTGGTTCATGGAGTGCTGAAGTCTAGCTTGAATGATTTTGAGCACAACATTGCTAGCATGAGACATGCGCACAACTGTAAGGAAATGACAACCCACTTCAGTATTCTTGCCTGGAGAATCCCATCCCTGTCAGGCTACAGTCCATGGAGCCACAAAGATCAGACATGACTGATCAACTAACACACATATGGTGATTGGAACATTCTTTGGCATTACCCTTCTTTGGGACTGGAATGAAAACTGACTTCTTCCATTCCTGTAGCCACTGCTGACTTTACCAAATTTGGTGATATATTGAGTGCAACTCTTCAACAGCATCACCATTTAGAATTTTAAATAGCTCAGATGGAATTCTGTAACCTCATCTAGGTTTGTTCATAGTAATGCTTCCTAAGGCCCACCTGACTTCACACTCCAGGATATCTGACTCTAGGTAAGTTACCACACCACCGTGGTTATCTGGGTCATTAAGACATTGCATGGTTCTTCTGTGTATTCTTGTCTCCTTTTCTTCATCCCTTCTGCTTCTGTTAAGTCTTTACCCTTTGTCTCCTTGATCATGACCATCCTTGCATAAAAGTTTCCCTTGATATCTCCAGTTTTCTTGAAGAGATCTTTCACATTCAATTGTTTTCCTCCATTTCTTTGCATTGTTCATTTAAGAAGGCCTTCTTATCTTTCCTTCCTTGCTATTTTCTGGAACTCTGTGTTCAGTTGGGTATATTCTTCCCTTTCTCCCTTGCCTTTTGCTTATCTTCTTTTCCCTTATAAATAGGAGGCTATTTATAAAGCCTCCTCAGAGAAACACTCTGCCTCCTTGCATTTCTTTTTCCTTGGGATGGTTTCAGTCATTGCCTCCTGTACAATCTTATGAACCTCCGTTCATAATTATTCAGGCACTCTGTCTACCAGAGCAAGTCCTTTAAATGTATCTGTTACCTCCACTGTATAATCATAAGGAATTTGATTAAGGCTATAACTGAATGGCTTAGTGGTTTTCTCTACTTCAATTTAAGCCTGAATTTTCCAATAAGGAGTTGATGAACGTTGTGCGACAGTCAGCTCAAAGTCTTGTTTTTGCTCACTGTATAGAGATTTCCCATCTTTGCTGCAAAGAATATAACCAATCTGATTTCACTGTTCACCACGTGGTCCTGTCCGTGTGTAGAGACATCTCTTGGCTTGTTGCAAAAGGCCATTCGCTATCACCAGTGGTTTCTCTTGACAAAATCCTGTTAGCCTTTGCCCTGCTTCATTTTGTACTCCAAGCCTAAACTTGCGTGTTATTCCAGGTATCTCTTGACTTTTGACATTTACTTTCCAATTCCTTATGGAGAAACGGACATCTTGTTATGGTCTTAGTTCTAGAAGGTTTTATAAGTTTTCATATAACTAGTCAACTTCAGCTTCTTCAGCATCAGTGTTTGGAACATAAACTTGGGTTACTGTGATAAATGAACCAATATCATTCTACATTTTTTGAGACTGAAATCAATTACTGTATTTCAGACTCTTTTGTTGACTATGAGGGCTACTCCATTTCTTCAAAGGGATTCTTGCACACAGTAGTAGATACAATTTTATCTGAATTAAATTCGCCCATTCCCCTCCATTCCCATTCACTGATTCCTAAGATGTCAGTGTTCAGTCTTGCCATCTCGTACTTGACCATATCCAATTTACCTAACATTCCAGGTTCATAGGCAATATTGTTATTTATAGCACTGGACTTTACTTTCACCACTAGACACATTCGCAATGGAGTGTCATTTCTGCTTTGGCCCAGCTGCTTCATCCTTTCTGGAGCTATTAATAATTTCCTTCTGCTCTTCCCCAATATTATATTGGACACCTTCCAACCTGGAGGGCTCATCTTCCAGCATTATATCCTCTTGCCTTTCATACTGTCCATGGGGTTCTGCAGATGAGAATATTGGAGTGGGTTGCTATTTACTTCTCCAGTGAACCATGTTTTGTCAGAACTCTTCACTATGATCTGTCCATCTTGTGTGGCCCTGCATGGCATCGTTCATTGAGTTATTGCTTCATTGAGTTGTACAAGCACCTTCATGGTAACAAGGCTGTGATCCATGAAGGGGAAAAATATATGCAGTGTAAAATAGATTTTGAGATGTGCAAATTGATTGCCCACTAAATCACTAAAGGTATCATCATTGGAGAACCAAAAAACAACCTCGTTTTTCTCTAAGAATCTTAAATATATATATAATCTTTTTATGCTATGCTATATTTACTTAAGCAATGATTTTTTTTTAATTGTAGAGTAATTGCTTTACAATTTTGTGTTGTTTTATGCCATAAAACAATATGAACCATCCATAGGTATACACACGTCTCCACCCTCTTGAACCTTTCTCCCATCCCACCCCTCTACTTTGTTACAGAGCTCCGTGTGTTATACAGCAGCTTCCCACTAGCTATCTATTTCACATATGGTAATGCATGTGTTTCAGTGCTACTTTCTCAATTCTTCCCATCCTCTCCTTTCCCCATGGGTCCACGCATCTGTTCTCTGTGTCTGCATTTCTACTCCTGCCCTTCAAATAGGTTTACCAATACCATTTTTCTAGATTCCAAATGTGTGCATTATTATACAATATTTGTTTTTCTCTTTCTGACTTTCTTCACTATGTTTAACAAGTTCTAAGCTAATCCAGTTCACTATAGCTGACTGAAATTATTTCCTTTTCCTGACTTAGTAATATTCCATTCCATATATGTACCACAGCTTCTTTATCCACTCATCTGTTGATGGGCATCTAGTTTGCTTTCATGTCCTGGCCATTGTAACAAGTGCTACAGTGAACATTGGGGTACATGTGTGTTTTTGAATTATGGTTTTCTCAGGGTATATGCCCAGTAGTTGGATTGCTGAGGCAGCATTGATATTTTTAATCAGAACTTTTTTAAACAAATATTATATATAAAACAGACCTGTGTTGAATCACGGTTAAATTATTCTCTGTCTGCCTAGTTTGCACTAGAAAATGTTTAATGTTTAGAGGGACCAAATTAATTCAACTCAGTTCTAGTCAGAATGCAGAAACTTTGCCCTTACTTTCTTTGGCAAAACATGATCACAGTATTTCTGGTGCTTTACTACGTAGCTCACATTTGACATTGGACCAAAATGGATCGGATTGTCATTTTGATTACAAGTTTCAATCACACAAAGCACAATAGTTTACTGGCTAAAAATTGATTTAGCATAAATCAAAGTAATACTGATTTTTTTTTTTTTTATATTGGCCATGCAGTTTGTGGGATTTAGGGTCCCAGAACAGAGGTTGAATCCCAGGCCCTCAAGCAGTGAAAACACAGAGTTCTAACTACTGAACTCCCAGAGCATTCCCAACTTCAGGGTAAATTTCAACTCTATTTATAATATAGTTGTCTAGTATGTAGTTACATTATCATTGTAGCTGTGTTATTATATTTATACTTATACTGAAATTGTGATAAAATTTATATAGTGATTAAATTTTTTGAAGAAGTTTCAGAAATATTTATGCTGAACTCCCAGACTTTAAACTTTGCACCTCTTTTCTCAGGATCCTGTCATATTCCATCTCTTGACAAATATCAACAACTTGTCAAGAGTTCTAGCGAAATTTCCAAGTCCTGTCTAACTGTGATGTTAACTCTTGGGATTCTTTGTGGTTCTTCATTTTAGTACTTCAAAAATAAAATCTAATCAGAATATTTTCTTTAAAAAAGTATGATGGCTTTGATATAGACTATATTTTAAATAACTATAAAATTAAATCAGGGCAAAATGTCTAAAATGTTCTACAGTCAAACCCTTGTTAATAGTCTATAGTAGTTTCTTAAAGTAATAGTGCAGACTTTAGCTTTTTATCTTCTATAGAGGTTTAGCAATACCAGGAAAGTCAATAGTAAGTATATAAGCATATATATATATATATATATATATATATATATATATATATATATATGTATATACACATATACATATGCATGCAAGTATATATAGTTTATAAATATATAGTATATATATTTATATATGTATTTTTATAGGTATATGTATTTATGTGTGTATTAAATATATATTTATATATGTATATTGATATATATGTGTATATATATGTAAATATATACATATGTGAATATATGCATGCATATGTGTATGTATATATGTATGCATGTATTTATTCTATATATATGTATTAAATATATGTATTTATATGTGTATATATACATATGCATATATTTATATATATACATATAGTTTATATATAGTTTATAGTTTATATACATATATAGTATACATACATATGCATATATACATATGCATATGCATATATATATATATATATATATATATTTATAGTTTAGAGGGCTTCCCAGGTGGCTCAGATGGGAATCCATCCGCAATGTGGGAGACCTGGGTCTGATCCCTGGGTCAGGAAGATCCCCTGGAGAAGGGAATGGCAACCCACTCCAGTATTCCTGCCTGGAGAACCCCATGGACAGAGGAACCTGGCAGGTTACAGTCCATGGGGTCGCAAAGAGTTGGACATGACTGAGATACTAGCACTTTCACTTTCATGTAGTTTAGAGGTGATACTTACTTCAAACATCTCTTTGTGCTAAATAACAATTGAGAAAGGATAAATACAAGGTTTACTGTGCCCACTTGCCACTCTACCCAAATCACTGTTTTGAGGAGTCATAATCTCTGAAGCTTTATGTAGAATGATGAAGTTTCAGGAAAAAAAGACAAGATTTTACTCACATATGATAGTGCAGTCTAAACTGTGCCTGAGATGTTATTGTGAGTGCTCAGGGGCACATGAATTTATGACCATACTGATGGGTGATGAAAGGCTTCTATGAAATCTCCAAACTTATCTTTCTCTCATCCCACAGGAAAGAAATCTCACTGGATTACATACATCTATTACATGCATTTATGAATTGAAAATAAATTATCAAAAAATGTCATTTGAAAAAACATGCCCATGTTGTAGATACAAAATTATCTCTGGTGAAAATAAAGAGGCTATATTGAAATAGAGGAACCATACTGCTACAACTCAACTGTTACTTATATTCTGAGAATCTGTAGTAGGATAAGTACCAAGGAATAATTCTGCTGAATAAAGTAGCTCTTCTTCTGCTATTGAATATTTTGCTCAAAAAGGTTCACCCTTGATCTTTGTTAAAGGGGAAAGTATTCTATTATCTGCTTCATAGTTACTACTACTATCAGGTTGTCAGTGTTCCCATCACATTTTGTTCTGTCTCCGCATTCCTGCTTCATTCCTGAAAATGTTTGTTCATATGCCCTATGTGCTCCTGTTATGTGCTCTATAGCATGCATGCATTCTAAGTCAATTCAGTCATATCCAACTCTTAGCGTATGCCATTTTTACAAAAACAGTTACTAATGGACTTCCAGATTCTAGTTCTATTTCATCAGAAGGTCCAGAAGTTTCTGCCATGTACACAGGTTAATGAATGTGTCTCTGCATCATAACAGATTATTTTATGTCATAAGGAAGTCTTAGGCAATTTGCAAAAATGAAGGAATATTACTTTGATCAAGATATCCAATGAATGGATATAGTCTAATCTGGTCTTTGGGGACAGAAGAGTAAATGTACTTTGTCTTATCTTTAAAGGAATCTTATTATAGTAAAGTCAGTAACAAGGAAAGAAATATGAACCCATAAATGATTATTAGAAAATAAACATCTGTTGTAGACATATAAACACAGTGTGGTTTTTGTATTATGTTTATGATACAACACCAGACCACCTGAGGTGCTGCCTGAGAAAGCTGTATGCAGGTCAAAAAGCAGCAGTTAGAATCACACATAGAATGATGAACTGGTTCAAAACTGGGAAAGTACATCAAGGCTGTATACTGTCACTCTGCTTATTTAATTTATATGCAGAGTACATCATGTGGAATGCCAGGCCAGATGAAGCACAAGATTGAGTCAAGATTGCTGGGAGAAATATTAATAGTCTCAGGTATTCAGATGATGTCACCTTAATGGCAGAAAAAAAAAGAGGAGCTAAACAGCCTTTTGATGAAGGTGAAAGAGGAGAGTAAAAAAGCTGATTTAAAACTCATCATTCAGAAAACTAAGATCATGACATCTGGTTCCATCACTTCATGGTAAATAGATGGGAGAAAAAAGGAAACATTGAGAGACTTTTCTTTTTACTTGGGCTCCAAAATCACTTCAGACAGTGACTGTAGTCATGAAATTAAAATACACTTTCTCCTTGGAAGAAAATATATGAAAAACATAGGGCATTAAAAGGCAGAGACATCACTTTGGTGACAAAGGTCCATCTAGTCCAAGCTATGGTTTTCCGGGGATGTGAGAGTTGGACCATAAAGAAGGCTGAGAGCCAAAGAATTGATGCTTTTGAACTGTGGTATTGGAGAAGACTCTTGAGAGTACCTTGGACTGCAGGGAGATCAAATCAGTCAAGACTAAAGGAAATTAGTCCTGAATATTCATTGGAAGTTTTTATGCTGAAGCTGAAGCTGAAACTCCAATACTTTGGCCACCTTATGTGAAGAGCCAACTCATTCGAGAAGACCCTGATGCTGGGAAAGATTGAGGGTAGGAGCAGAAGGGGACAACAGAGAGTAAGATGGTTGGATGGTGTACTGTGCTTCATCCTGTTTGTGACACCAAATGTCTTGCTGTTCACACTCTCTGCACTGTTCGCTGAACCCAGGGTAAGTAAGGCACAAGTTAAGAGCGTGGAAGAAGATGCAAGGAGCCATAGAAACTGCAGACACATTTATTCTCTTCTGGCTGCCACAGAAGCCATAAAAGCATTCACACTATATTCTTCCTCTTGTGGCTGACCTGGAGGACAGAGCCATGATGCAGCAGTGGTTCCCATCACTTTATGGGTGGAGCTCATGCAGGCGTGCCGCGCACAAATCCATGATTAAGCGAGTACCTCGTGATGCACATGCACAGTGCTACAAGTAATCTCAGCTGTTACAGAGTCAACAAACGTGGGGTGAGAGAGCCTGAACATGCCATCTTGGCTAATTTGCTCTCTCCACAGAGATGGTACCATCAACTCAATGGATATGAGTTTGAGCAAACTCGGGGAAATAGTGAAAGACAGGGAAGCTTGGTGTGCTGCAGTCCATGGGGTCGCAAAAAGTCAGACACTACTGAGCAACTGAACAACAACAACGAAACGTTCCACTCATGCAAAAAAAAAAAAAGACTGATTTTTTAGCAAAAAAATCTTAATGAAATTGGTAATGGATGTATTTGCATAGCCAGAAGTACATGAGCAGTAAACTTTTCCCCAGACCTCTTGCAAATTAATCAGACCTCCTTCAGTTACAAATGAAGAGATCCCAATCAATCATCTTTGATGATAATAAACTAAGTTTTTGAATGATATGACCTAGGAAGCCAGAAGCAGTCCAGCTTCAGGTTTGGCTGGGTTCAGGGACTCCTGTGATGACCTTTAATCTGCCCATTCTCTGTCTTTTACGTGGGCTCTCTTTTATGATAAAAAGTAGCCATGAAAATAAAATGAATATTGGTTTAGCAATGAAGAAGAGAGGAATGATGTGTATAGATAACTCCAGGGAAAAAAACAGTTCATTTCAGTTCAGTTGCACAGTCATGTCCAAATCTCTGTAATCCCATGGACTGCAGCAAGGCAGGTTTCCCTGTCAAACACCAACTGCTGGAGCTTGCTCAAACTCACATCCATCAAGTCGGTGATGACACCCAACCAATTCATCCACTGGTGTCCCCTTCTCTTCCTGTCTTCAATCTTGCCCAGCATCAGGGTCTTTTCCAATGACTGACTTCTTCGCATCAGGTGGCCAAATATTGGAGTTTCAGCTTCAACATTAGTCCTTCCAGTGAATATTCAGACTAATTTCATTTAAGATTGACTGGTTTGATCTCCTTGTAGTCAAAGGGACTTGCAAGAATCTTCAACAACACCACAGTTCAAAAGCATCAGTTCTTCAGTGCTCAGCTTTCTTTATAGTCCAACTCTCACATCCAAACATGACTACTGGAAAAACCATAGCCTTGACTAGACAGACTTTGTTGGCAAGGTAATGTCTCTGCGTTTTAATATGCTGTCTAGGTTGGTCATAGTTTTTGTTTTCTTTTTTTTTTTTTTGGTCAAAGTTTTTCTTCCAAGGAGTACACATCTTTTAATTTCATGGCTGCAGTCACCATTTGCAGTGATTTTGGAGACCAAGAAAATAAAATTTTTCACTGCTTCCATTATTTCCCCATCTATTTGCCATAAAGTGGTGGGAACAGATGCCCATGATCTTAGTTTTCTGAATGTTGAATTTGTGCCAATTTTTCACTCCCCTGTTTCATTTTCATCAAGTGGCTCCTTAGTTCTTCTTCACTCTCTACCATAACGGTGGTGTCATCTGCATATCTGAAGTTATTGATTTTCTCTTGGCAATCTTGATTTCAGCTTGTACTTCATTCAGCCAGACATTTTTCAAGATATATAAATATTGTGAAATGTATCTCTGCATACAAATAAAATAAACAGGGTGACAATATACAGCCTTGACATACTCCTTTTCCAATTTGGAACCATTCTGTTGTTCCATGTCCAGTTCTAACTGTTGCTTCCTGACCTGCATATAGGTTTCTCAAGAGGCAGGTCAGGTGGTCTGGTATGACCATCTCTTTCAGAATTTTCCACAGTTTATTGTGATCCACATAGTCAAAGGCTTTGGCATAGTCAATAAAGCAGTAAAATAATGCTTAAAATTCTCCAAGTCAGGCTTCAGCAATACGTGAACCATGAACTTCCAGATGTTCAAACTGGTTTTAGAAAAGACAGAGGAACAAGAGATCAAATTTCCAACATCCGCTGGATCATCAAAAAAGCAAGAGAGTTCCAGAGAAAAAACAAAAAACATCTATTTCTGCTTTATTGACTATGCCAAAGCCTTCGACTGTGTGGATCACAATAAACTGTGGAAAATCCTGAAAGAGATGGACATACCAGACCACCTGACCTGCCTCTTGAGAAACCTATATGCAGGTCAGGAAGCAGCAGTTAGAACTGGACATGGAGCAACAGAGTGGTTCCAAATAGGAAAAGGAGTACGTCAAGGCTGTATATTGTCACCCTGCTTATTTAACTTATATGCAGAGTACATCATGAGAAATGCTGGGCTGGAAGAAGCACAAGCTGGAATCAAGATTGCCGGGAGAAATATCAATAACCTCAGATATGGCGATGACACCACCCTTATGGCAGAAAGTGAAGAAGAACTAAAGAGCCTCTTGATGAAACTGAAGGAGGAGAGTGAAAAAGTTGACTTAAATTTCAACATTCAGAAAACTAAGATCATGGTATCTGATCTCATCACTTCAAGGCAGATAGATGGGGAAACAGTGGAAACAGTGGCTGACTTTATTTTTCTGGTCTCCAAAATCACTGCAGATGGTGATTGAAGCCTTGAAATTAAAAGATGTTTACTCCTTGGAAGGAAATTTATGACCAACCTAGACAGCATATTAAAAAGTAGAGACATTACTTTGCCAAAAAAGGTCCATCTAGTCAAGGCTACGTTTTTTCCAGCGGTCATGTATGGATGTGAGTTGGACTATAAAGAAAGCTGAGTGCTGAAGAATTGATGTTTTTGAACTGTGGTGTTGGAGAAGAATTTTGAGAGTCCCTTGGACTGCAAGAAGATCCAACCAGTCCATCCTAAAGGAGATCAGTCCTGGGTGTTCATTGGAAGGACTGATGCTGAAGCTGAAACTCCAATACTTTGGCCACCTGATGCAAAGAGCTGACTCATTTGAAAAGACCCTGATGATGGGAAAGATTGAGGGCAGGAAGGGCAGGGGACGACAGAGGATGAGATGGCTGGATGGCATCACCGACTCGATGGACATGGGTTTGGGTGGACTCCAGCAGTTGGTGATGGACAGGGAGGCCTGGTGTGCTGTGGTTCATGGGGTCACAAAGAGTTGGACACGACTGAATGGCTGGACGAAACTGAACTGAATGTTGGAAAACTGAAGAGAAATCAAACATATGAGTAAAGCATTTGTATGCTTGCATGTCACAAACTGTGACTCAGTCTTTTTCAAAATTATCTTGGAAATTTTGATTTCAAAGAACATTTTAGCTGAATATTTTCAGTCAAACTAGGCTTGTTCTGCTCCTAAGAGCAGGAGGAAGGATTCTAACTTGCTAGCAAAGAGGGTTTTCCACATGAAATACTATTCAAATAAGGGAAATGGATAGATAATAAAGAAACCTGCAGACTGGGTAAATGCAAGCATTATGGATCACCTAGCTGAGCGTGAGTCAATTTTACATTATTTGCAGGTTGAAGGGAAGAGTGGATTATAGTGTGTGGGCAGGTAGAGCCCTGAAATGTGAGTCAATGTACCATCAGCAAATAGCACATCATGAGACAAGACATGAGGCACTAAAAAACTGTTTATACGGAAAAATTTCTTTTACTGATAGTTAAAATATTTCAGATAACTTTTAGGAAATGTTATGTTGCAGAAAGATCTAACTTGTTCTTTGTTTGTGATAAGTAATATCTTGCTTTTAAAAAAAGGAAAATTTAAGTGGAAGGGAGGAAAGGAAAGGGAAGAGAGGGGGGATGGGAAGGGGAGACAGGAATAAAGACAGAAAGAAAGAAAAGAAGGAAAGAAGAGGGCAAACTGATATTTAGACGATTCTATATTAACAAATGTGCTTCCCTGGTGGCTGAGTGATAAGGAATCTGCCTGCAATTCAAAAGCCCCAAGAGATATGTGTTCAGTCTCTGGGTCAGGAATATCCCCTGGAGGAGGGCATGGCCACCCACTCCAGAATTCTTGCCTGGAGAAACACATGGACAGATGAATGAGGTAGGATATAGTCACAAAGAGTTGGACACCACTGAAGAGACTTCATTTCAGGTCAGTTCATTCACTTAGTCCTGTCCAACTCTGCAACACCATGGACTGCAGCATGCCAGGCTTCCCTGTAAATCACAGCTCCCAGAGCTTGCTCAAACTCATGTCCATCGAGTTAGTGATGACATCCAACCATCTCATCCTCTTTCGTCCACTTCTCTTCCTGCCTTCAATCTTGCCCAGGATCAGGGTCTTTTCTAATGAGTCAGTTCTTCACATCATGTGGCCAAAGTATTGCACATTCAGCTTCAGCAGCTGTCCTTCCAATGAACATTCAGGACTGATTTCCTTTATGATTGACTGCTTTGATCTTATAGTCCAAGGGACTCTCAAGACTCCTCCAACACCACAGTTCAAAAGCATCAATTCTTTGGCACTCAGCTTTCTTTACAGTCCAACACTCACATCCATACATGACTACTGGAAAAACCATAGCTTTGAATATATGGGCCTTTGTCCACAAAATAATGTCACTGCTTTTTAATATGCTGTGTAGCTTTGTCATATATTTTCCTCAAAGGTGGCAAGCAGTTTTTAATTGCATGGCTGCAGTCACCATTTGCAGTGATTTTGCAGCCCAAGAAGATAAAACTTGTCACTGCTTGTGCATCTATTTGCCATGAAATGAAGGGACTGGATGCCATATCTTCATTTTTTGAAAGTTTAGTTTTAAGCTAGCTTTTTCACTCTCCTCTTTCACTTTCATCAAAAGGGTCTAGTTCCTCTTTGCTTTCTGCCATAAGGGTGGTGTCATTTCAGCAAATCTGAGGTTATTGATATTTCTCCTGGCAGTATTGATTCCAGCTTTTGCTTTATCCATGCTGACATTTTGCATGATGTGCTCTGCATATAAGTTAAATAAACAAGGTGACAATATACAATCTGCACGTACTCCTTTCCAAATTTGGAACCAGTTCATTGTTCCATGTCCAGTTCTATGTGTTTCTTCTTGACCTGCATGCTGGTTTCTTAGGATGCAGGTAAGATCATCTGATTCTTCTTGACCTACATGTTGGTTTCTCAGGATGCAGGTAAGGTCATCTGATATACCCATCTCTTTAATAATTTTCCACAGTCTTTTTTTGGATTTACACAGACAAAGGCTTTGGCGTAGTCAGTAAAGCAGAAGTAGATATTTTTTTTGTGGAATTCTCTTGCTTTTTCTATGATGCAGTTGATGTTGGCAATTTGACTTCTGGTTCCTTTGCCTTTTCTCAATTCAACTTGAACATCTGGAAGTCCTCAGGTCACCTATGTTGAAGGCTGACTTGGAGAACATTGAGCATCACTTTACTAGCGTGTGAGATGAGTGCAATTGTGTGGTAGTTTGAGCATTCTTTGGCAATGCCTTTATTTGGGATTGAAATGAAAACTGACCTTTTCCCATCCTGTAGCCACTGCTGAGCTTTCCAAATTCCCTGGCATATTGAGTGCAACACTTTCATAGTATCATCTTTTAGGATTTTAAATAGTTCAGGTGGAATTCAATCACCTCCAGCAACTTTGTTCATAGCGATGCTTCCTAAGGCTCACTTGACTTTGCATTCCAGGATGTCTGGCTCTAGGTGAGTGATCACACCATTGTGATTATCTGGGTCATTAATGCACATATTCACAAATACAGAGGATTCCAGTTCATGAAGTTGAATTCTAAACAGATATTGTAGTCATCAAAACGAATACCAAAATGAACAAGGAGCAAGATTATTTGAGGCATAATTGACTAATGAAGTAGTTACTTGTTCAATAAGATTAAATCCAGTCTACAAAGTGCCACTGGATTTTACAGCTATTTTCTTTTCAATTTAGTAATGTCCAGAATGATATTGCTACCATGTAGAATATAAAGTGAATATTTCTATGTAAGGTATGTTTGCATAAGGCAAACTTTACTACTGAAGCAATTCATACCCTTGAAATACAAAAATATGTTTTGAATGTATTGTTTCCCTTAAGAACGTGTAGAAAGACTTGATATTTTTATTTTTATTTCTAAAAAAAAAAAATTAATAACATTGTTTTGGTGACTCTCCAACCTACTTTGCCTAGACAGTCCTGACTTAAGTCTATTTCTTTAGTATAATCATTTGTAGGGTACTGATTCACTTGCCAAATTTCTAAGGTGCTCTTCCATTCATCTTTGATTATCCCCTATGTCTCAATAAAATTGCATATTTTTGAGAAAAAGTGATACTTGCTAATCATGCACATGATTTAACTCACTCCAAAGTGTGTTTGTCACATACTTTAAAAATTCATCACATATACAATCTTGTATTGTGAATATTTGAATGGCTTATCTCCATTTGCAAGTTCTGTTTCCTTGATGCGTAGGAATATCAGAATCTCCATACTCTCATATATTTAATGTGCTGACAACACTATAAATACTGATTAATGCAACTTCTTTAGTTAGAATCATATAGATTTGAGCTTAATGAATTTGGTAATCTCAGAAATTTGCTGTAAAGATTAAATGAGATAATTAATGAAATGTGTATATAGACCCTGACAGCAACAATGCCCAGTCACCCAGAGTGGTTACTAGGTGCTGTCACAGAATTTTAAAAAAGCATGATTTACCCTGTTTATGCCTAAGTAAATTATGCATCTCAATAATGAGCATTGCTTCAATTTCTAGTGGTACTTTTCATTTGTCAAATCACATCATATTTGTGACAACTGTCAAATATATTATCCAATGTAATATTTCCAAAAAAAAAAAAACTTTAAAATAAGCAGAAGAGCTATTATTACTCTCCATTCATAGATGTGAGTTGTGAGTTGGATGTACAAAGTGACCTATATAAAGTCAGATGGTTAGCAAACCTGAGCTCTGACAGCCAGACTTCTTCCTCCAACTTTCCCTCTTTTTATTTTCATTTTTGCAGGCTTCAAATTCATTATAAGACCATTCAAAATTTTGTGAAATAATATTCAAGTTCAGTTCAGTTCAGTTGCTCAGTCGTGTCCGACTCTGCGACCCCATGAACCACAGCACGCCAGGCCTCCCTGTCCACCACCAACTCCCAGAGTTTATTCAAACTCATGCCCATCGAGTCGGTAATGCCATCTAGTCATCTCATCCTCTGTCGTCCCTTTCTCCTCCTGCCCTCAATCCCTCCCAGCACCAGGGTCTTTTCCAATGAGTCAACTCTTTGCATGAGGTGGTCAAAGTGTTGGAGTTTCAGCTTCAGCATCAGTCCTTCCAATGAACACCCAGGACTGATCTCCTTCAGGATGGACTGGTTAGATCTCCTTGCAGTCCAGGGAACTCTCAAGAGTCTTCTCCAACACCATAGTTCAAAGACATCAGTTTTTCAGTGCTCAGCTTTCTTCACAGTCCAACTCTCACATCCATACATGACCACTGGAAAAACCATAGCTTTGACCAGATGGATCTTTGTTGGCAGAGTAATGTCTCTGCTTTTTAATATGCCATCTAGGTTGGTCATAACTTTCCTTCCAAGGAGTGTCTTTTAATTTCATGACTGCAATCACCATCTGCAGTAATTTTGGAGTCCCCCCCAAAAAAAAAGTCTGATACTGTTTCCACTGTCTCCCCATCTATTTCCCATGAGGTGATGGGACCAGATGCCGTGATCTTTGTTTTCTGAATGTTAAGCTTTAAGCCAACTTTTTCACTCTCCTCTTTCACTTTCATCAAGAGGCTTTTTAGTTCCTCTTCACTCTCTGCCATAAGGGTGGTGTCATCTGTATATCTGAGTTTATTGATATTTCTCCCAGCAATCTTGATTCCAGCTTGTGCTTCTTCCACCCAGAGTTTCTCATGATGTACTCTGCATATAAGTTAAATAAACAGGGTGACAATATACAGCCTTGACACACTCCTTTTCCTATTTGGAACCAGTCTGTTGTTCCATGTCCAGTTCTAACTCTTGCTTCCTGACGTGCATATAGGTTTCTCAAGAGGCAAGTCAGGTGGTCTGGTATTCCCATCTCTTTCAGAATTTTCCACAGTTTATTGTGATCCACACAGTCAAAGGCTTTGGCATAATCAATAAAGCAGAAATAGATGTTTTTCTGGAACTCTTGCTTTTTCAATGATCCAGCAGATATTGGCAATTCGAACTCTGGTTCCTCTGCCTTTTCGAAAACCAGCTTGAACATCTAGAAGTTCACGGTTCACATATTGCTGAAGCCTGGCTTGGAGAATTTTGAGCATTACTTTACTAGCATGTGAGATGAGTGCAATTGTGCAATAGTTTGAGCATTCTTTGGGATTGCCTTTCTTAGGGATTGGAATGAAAACTGGCCTTTTCCAGTCCTGTGGCCACTGCTGAGTTTTCCAAATTTGCTGGCATATTGAGTGCAGCACTTTAACAGCATCATCTTTCAGGATTTGAAGTAGTCATAATCAAATCTCAATAAATAGCTTCAGTGCATTTATTTTACTTGAAATCACTTTACCCTTAAGGGGAAAGTGAAAGCAAAGTCGCTCAGTCGTGTCGGACTCTTTTGCAACCCCATGGACAGTAGCCTACCAGATTCCTGTGTCCACAGGATTTTCCCAGCTAAATTATTGGAGTGGGTTGCCATTTTCTTCTCCAGGGGATCTTCCTGGCCTGGGAATTGAACCCAGGTCTCCTGCTTTGCAGGCAAATTTTTTACCAACTGAGTCTCTAGGGAAGCTTCTTTAGAGAGAGAACCAAGAATTTGATGGCATAAAATATACTGGATTCCTTTTAAATATGAGCAGCATTTGAGTTCTTAAATGCTGATTTAAAATACCAAGGTTTTAGATATAAAATAATGTCATTGTTTTGAAGTAGGAAAAAAGAGTATTCAGTAAATAAATTCACTAGCTTAAAATTTTTAGTAGATGCCAATCTGAACACTAGCCATTCTATATGCTCACTTTACTATAAATATTGATACCCAGTGACTATATATTGTTCAGCAATGATTATCTATGTTTGAACTCGTTTTACACAAGCACGCCAGCTTTTTAGGTTATAATTTTAAAAATACAAATCTAAAAACATATACAATTTAAAAGAATACCTTCTTTAAAAAAAAAAAAAAAAAAACTAGTTCACTTACTTTTCTTTCATAGCCATTACTTATATACAAAATAAAATATTAACCAAAACTAGCAGGTGAAAAGTAAATGATAAGACTATGCATAAAAATAATAGTGCTTATTTCTTTAATGTCTTAAAAAATTGAGGGAATAGGAAAAGGAAGAAGTAAAAATATAAACTACTTACCAAAGTCATTTGATGTTTACTTTATTGCTATATTCATTCACTTATTTTTCCATCCAGTTAGTTATAGGATCAATGGTACCACTAACAAAGCTATGTTTATAATGAACCATAAGCTGGTCACTACTATTGTCTTAACCACTGTAATCATCTAAACGGGAAAACATTTAGCTCACACAAACTGGAAATATTTGTTTCAAATAAACTATTTATTTTCTTAGTAAACATTGAAATTAGAAACCTGGATAAACCTTACTCTGGTGAATAACCTGAAAATGTTAAGATATAAAAACACACCAGTGAGACAGTCTGGAACCTGAGATCCTCTCCTGCAATGCTTATACCTGGACAAACATCTCCTCAAGCAACAAAATATAAAGACATTATAAGCAACTAAACTGCACACATATGCAGTTGGGACAATTATGAACAGGAAGGTACAAAAAGACCAAAAGCAACTGCCACTTCTGAGGTATCTGGAGCAAAAGCCAGGTGCTGCGCCTGAACGTTGCAGACAGCACCACCAGGAGGGTGGACAGATCACCGAAGAAGCCCCTCTGACCTGACCCACTGATCTGCCTCCAGCCTCACCCCATCTAAGTGACCAGCTTGTCTCACTTCAGTGAGCAAGAAGGTCACCTATCACTTGTTTTTACTGCAGCAGGAGTCCCAGCAAAGCCTTGCCTGACCTCTTATCAGTTTCTATTGATTATTGAGTCTAAGGACCCAAGTTGGGAACATGAGAATATTGATATGCCTGGAATGAGTAGATGGAGTTGGCCTAAGAAGTTACAGTAGGAAAAGATTGAGAAAAACAGCAACAACAAGGGTGAAACTTTTTAAAGCCTCCTACCCTGGAAGATATTCAGCCTTTACTGTTGTTTTTATATACTTTTATAACATAATCTGATTGTTACATAGTAGAAAATGGACCAAATTAGGGAAAGGTTGATAGCATGAAAATCATTTAAGAAACTATTACTAGTAAGAGATGACAAGAGCCTAAACAAAGTCATTAATAAGGTATGCCACATTCAAAATAGATTTCTGATGAAGGCTTGGGAAGACTTGATTATAAGTTGATGAGGCAGAGTGGGTAATGGGGAAGATTCTGTGGATTTTAATGTCAGTGTTGCAGAGAAAATAGAACCATCAGGTAAGATAAAGAAGGGCAGTGATTGTGAGAGAGAGGTCGACAGGGTACGGATGCTTAATACACAGTAACTTAAATTGGCTGCATGATTTAAGATGCTGTCCTGTGTGCAATGAGAAATTCCAATAATGGGACTCCATGGAAAAATCAAAGCTTGTGATAAAAATTCAAGGGCTATTTTAATGCTATTACCAGGAATAATCTAACATTAATCAAGTTTTGCATTAACCTATTTTTTTTTTTACTAAATTATTAAGTTAATTTATTAAAACACAAAATTTGCCATTCTACATCATTCGATACATTCTTCAATATTTTGTGGAATCTTTGACTGAAAAAGACTAAGCAGGATAGAATCTTACTAGTTTGATTACCTAACAAGCCCTTGATTGAGAGGAAATGAATCCTTTTTTTTTTAAATTCTATTTTTATTTAGAATGAATACCATATTATTAAGTATATATTTTATGAGAATGCAAGAATTTATATTTTATTATTAATAGGAAAGGATCTTTTCTAACCAGTCCATCCAGCCTTGTGCGTACATGCATGCGTGCTAAGTCACTTCAGTCATGTCCAGCTCATAGCTCACCAGGCTCCACTGTCCATGAGATTCTCACTGGAGTGGGCTGCCACGTCCTCCTCCAGGGGACCTTCCTGACACAGGGATCAGATCTGTGTCTCCAGGGTTGTCAAGCAGTTTCTGTACCACTGAGCCATGTGGGGAGCCCTATCAAGCCTTACTGTGTGTGTGTGGGTACACACACACACATAAATATATATATATATATATATATATATATATATATATATATATTTATATATATATATGATATACACTTTATAATTTTGGAAGCATACTATTTTTATCTGTTTATGGATAGAATCTATACACAGCTTATTTATACTGGAAGAATATTGTATATTTTTAAACAATACACATTTTATGTAAATTAACTATTTGGATATTTCCTTGGTATAATCCAATTTAAATTATCTGTTTCCATTATTCTATGACTTCATCTCCTGCCCTTTGTAAGAAGACAACTGATCAATAGTGGTTTTCATAGTTGTTGAATTCAAGGTGTTCCCTAGACAGGTCAGCAGCTCTGAAAAATAATACCAGGTTTGTTCAAGATTCAGAGCTTCCTTATCTCAGGGCAGGAAGCTATAGTGCCAGCCAAGCAGAAGCAGAAGACGCACTGGGTCAGTTAAGTTCAGCTCAGTTCGTTGCTCAGCCATGTCTGACTCTTTGAGACCCCATGGGCTGTAGCATGCCAGGCGTCACTAACTCCCAGAGTTTACTCAAACTCATAAAATGCCCTGGGTCAGTCCTCCCATATATTCACTCAGAACCTGAAGCAACTCTGATGAAACTCATGCTGTATTTGGAAACAAATCTAAGTTTATATTGTAAATCTGGGATTAGCAAACCAGAGCCAAGCATGTGCCTCCCAGGCAGTAAGAGCAGTTGCGCATGCACTTTTGCCACTGTGATTATAACATGGAAACCATAAGAATGGAGCAGTTACCACTGAGACAAATGATCAATTTGTAGTAGCTTTTATTGAGCTACAATGAGTGTAAAAAATTAATCTTGAAAGTGACTTTAGTAATCATTTGAATAAGGTGGAATAAAATACAAACAAAAAGGATAGTTAAAGTTACCAGCCTCAGCAGGATCCAGGGGTAACCTCAGGATGAAAGGCATCGGTGAGAAAAGGAGAGAGAGAGAGAAGACACGTAAGACCAGCCTTGATAGGGCCAAGTCTGCGAGGGAGAGAGAGAGAGAGAGAGAGAGAGCAGACGGGGGTGTTTGCAGAGTCTGGCAGAGTCTGGCAATGCTTTATTTTTTACCATGGCTTTTATACCCTAAATTAGTACATTTCTAAGGGGAAGATAGTTTAACATTACATCAGCTTGTTCTTCATGAAACCAGGGTGTTTTCTGCATACTTCTTTGTTTATGAGGATCTTGCACTTTATCTTCTGGCCTTGGGGCCTATTGACATATTATGACCTAGGTGAATGCAAAGCTGTCTTCCGTAACCCATTCTTTAATGAACACAAAGGTCAGTCCTTTGGCAGAAGTTATCAGTTAAATTTATCTAAAAGGTTTACCACACAAAGACTCTGCAGCTCCAGTGAGGCAGCCCCTGTTTAGCATTCCCTGTTAAAATTAACAATTTTAAACTCTTATTTTTCTAAATCTTTAACTATAACCACTTTTAGAATAATATTTTTATGTTCTCTAATAGGGCTTCCTCACCCCCAAAGGGCTCTGTGCCTATTAGGGCTTTTATGTGATCAGGTTCTTTATGCTGTTTTATGATTAGGGTATTATAAGCAATCATGCGTATTAGTACCAAGGGCATAAATGCATTTGCCAAATAAACTAAAATACCAGCAAAGGAGTTTAAATTAAAACACTCCTTTCACCCTGGATAATCTCATAAAATACCACCACCCGGGAAACTTATTGATTAAAGTTCTAAACTGATTCTTATTTGGAAAGAGATCGGGGAAGGCCTTCTGCCTGTGTCACAGAAATTAGGGAGCAGTCTATTGAAGCAAGCATCAGAAAGACAGATATCATCTTTAAGGTGAGCGCTGGGGGCAACTTTTCAGAATCCCTGAAAACTTGATCCGCCTTGCCCGGCATGTCTTCTCATGACCTTGTCATGGGTGGGATCTCATGTGCTGGCTCCCGGCACGGTGAGTTTACTTGTTGATTCAGGAATATGGCTAATGCTATAAGCATGAGGAACATGAACACTTATATGACTCATATTTAAGCAAAAGTGCTTTTATTTAAATATATAAATTTAACATTTACAAATTTTTGTATTTTGTATTTCATTTTTTGCTTTGATGGTGCATGTGTGTATGTAAAAGCAGAGATAAGTATAACTTATGGCCCTTGTTTTTTTCCCAAAATAGATGCTGTGGACAAGTCAATGTAAAATCTGCTTTTGAATATAATTTTCTACATATTCAGATATATTTATGGTTACACCATGTGTATATGCATTTATATATAACACATATATTATGCTCAAATCATATTCAAATAACTCTTGAAAAATACATATGCAACTTTTTATGTATAGCTTGAAAATCAATAAAAACTCTAATGTATTTATTTTTCTTCAAGTACCATTTGAATAGAAAGTGGGTACGTAGAATACAAACAAGATACAAAGTGTTACTTAAAAGAACTAAAACATTGTGATATGGAGTTTAAGTCAGTTTATCAATATTTTTGAGAGTAATTCCTAAATGTGCAATATGTCAGATGTTTTATAAGGAGAAATATTTTAAACTTCAAATTTAATAAACATAAGACTTTAAGCCTCAGAAGGAAATTGACAGAGCAACCAAAAGCCAAAGCATTTTTCCACACTTAGTAAATGTACTATAAGCAAGTAGGAAATTAATAAAACTACAGTTTATTGTTGAGACTAGCATGATAATAAATTCTATATCAGTTACCATATGTATACTAATTTCCAATCATACACTCTTAGTTCCAGATGCATGCATAAAATGCAATTAATTATTAACAGCAGCATAATTTCAGTTAATCAATATAAAAATTATATGAAAATAAACCTATTTAAGAAGAAAGCTAGCATGTATTTAGAGATATCATACTTACAGATATGATTTCATTAAAGTTAAAGGTTTTGGAATATGTCCTTTTTTAAAATCTAGGAGGTACCCATATTTTTTTTTTTTGAAGGAGGTATGAGATTATAAAAATAAATAAGAGAAATAGAGATGAAGAAGAGAGAAAAATGGAGAAGGAGGGGGAGGCAAATAAATGTCTTCTTAGAGATGTTGAAATAGGAATCTGAGTTCTTGTTCTCAGATCCAAAGGATGAACTCTGCAAATACTCACACACACAAGAATGTTCCAGTTTCACTGAGAAGCTTAATGTTGACTGTTCCTTTCAACCCATGCTTGATTATGTGAGATAATGCAATCGTAACTGGCATTCTATAAGTAAAAAGAGTAGTAGGGTTTTGAAATTTTAAAAAACCCAGGTGGTTGTATGTAACCATCAGAGAAAGAGATGCACAATTCTGATGATCACCAAAGTTAGAGAGACAGTCGGGGTCCCAGATTATCAGGGGAACTATGGAGACAATAGCAGATACTATCTCTTGGGGAAAAATATTTTGGATGAATCAAGAATGGATGAATCAACAAAGAGGCTGAGGGCAGCCCTGTAGCTAAAAATGATGAGCCCTTGCCAAGTTGTCAGACCCCAAATTCAGTGATTGAAGGAGAGGCTGTGTGCCCAGGAGAGAACAGTCTACAACTTGACTGCAATATATTGACTGTTGACTGTGTAACTACATTTATGAGAAAGAATAACGAATGTTTTAGGAATGTTGGACTAGATTTCATTTTGTCACTGACCTCTAGGTTTCTGAAACTGTGTTGCCCTGATGGCGGATTGGGGGATATGGGGGCAAATTAACAAAGGCAACTGTCTCAGGTAGTCACAATGGTCCTCTGGTTCCAGCTATCATTTCCCAAGTCCCTGAATATTTGCTTGAAATGGGCTTGAAATTTTAGACGGTAGAACTCTCATATCACTTCTTTGCTTAGGGATTAGAACTGTAGAGAATGAACACTGTAAGCCTTTTAACCTTTCTCCTCATTTAAACTCCCATTTTCTAGCCAGTATTGTAAATTAAAAGCAACATAGCACTTTTGGGAAAAGCAGAGATGGCACCAGCCCTGAGAACAAAAGGAGGGTCCACTATCATTTCTCCACTCTATTCACCACATCTATCCCAACAAAAAACAAATTTCATCTTAAAGAGAGCAGAGTTAAACCAAGTAGTAGCTTAATTGCTGCTGTTCACCAGATGGGGTACATTTTATCCAGCAGATTAACACTGGCTCAGATGCACAATACATGACCACGAATTTGGAAGATTTCTATTCCTATCAGGTAGGGAGGTCAGAAACTGTGTATATTCATTTGGAACAGAAAACAGTATACATTTAAAGTCTTGCTTAAAGGCTAAGTTATCTTATACACTCTCCATAATACTATAATTGAAGGAGGGCAGACTGTCTAGGCTTTCTTCAGGCTGTCATTTTGAAACACTATCTGATGATGTTATTTATTATTATTATATTTATCAAGTTGGATGAATAATAAATGGCAAATATACATGTGCTCTGGGTGGTGAGAGAATAGCCCTATGAAGATGAGGGTCCTGTCACTTAAGGGAGGTTCCTGAGTTTCCTAGAGAACCAGCTATCTGGAGCATGCCCAAACCTGCCATCCAACTTAAAGACAGATTACTGCATCTTTACCTCATGCAATGAAGATAAACTATTCCATCTTATACCATGCACCACTAAAAAGGAAGTGCAACACTTGGTTGGCCTTTGGATCTAATAGCAAAAATATGTTGCTCTGATCTACTCACCTAGGGATATAGATGCTGGAGGCTTTGAATGAGTCCCAGAGCAGAAGACTTGACAATATGTTCAGGATGAAGTGCAAGAAGACTTGCCTGTTTTGCCATGAGGCTTAACAGGCTCTGTAGGTGGACAGTGGTGGTTTAGTTGTTAAGTTGTGTCTGACTCTTGTGAGCCCATAGACTTCAGCCTGCCAGGCTTCTCTGTCCATAGGATATACCAGCTAAGAGTACTGAAGTAGGTTGTCATTTCCTTCTTCTGGGGATCTTCCTGACCCAGGGATTGAACCTGGGTCTTCTGCACTATAGGCAGATTCTTTACCAGCTGAGCCACCAGGGAAGTCAGGTAGGGTTAGAAGTGTTAGTGGTATTAGTGATGACAAAATATATCTTATAAAGTTTATGGCAAGCTCTTGTAGGTGAAATATAACACAGACTCTAGCTTAGAGCAAGATCAGAGAGATTCTAATTGATAGTACAGAGAATATAAAGTGAATGCGGAAGGGTAAGAGGAAGTATATTAGTTATGGCCTGTGGACCAGATTTCTTTTCCATGGGGATGCTCTTAATCCCTGTCTCCTGAACAATGTCACAAATCTCTGTCCATAATTCATCAGGCACTCTGTCCATCAGATCTAGTCCCTTAAATCTTTTTCTCACTTCCACTGTATAATCATAAAGGCTTTGATTTAGGTCACACCTGAATGGTCTAGTGGTTTTCCCTACTTTCTTCAGTTTAGGTCTGAATTTGGCAATAAGGAGTTCATGATCTGAGTCACAGTCAGCTCCTGGTCTTGTTTTGCTGACTGTATAGAGCTTTGGCTGCAAAGAATATAATCAATCTGATATCGGTGGTGACCATCTTGTGATGTCCATGTGTAGAGTCTTCTTTTGTGTTGTTTGAAGAGGGTGCTTGCTATGACCAGTATGTTCTCTTGGCAAAACTCTATTAGCCTTTGCCCTGCTTCATTCCATACTCCAAGGCCAAATTTGCCTGTTACTCCAGGTGTTTCTTGAATTCCTACTTTTGCATTCCAGTCCCCTATAATGAAAAGGAAATCCTTTTTGGGTGTTACTCCTAAAAGGTCTTGTAGGTCTTCATAGAACCATTCAATTTCAGCTTCTTCAGCCTTACTGGTCGGGGCATAGTCTTGGATTACCGTGATATTGAATGGTTTGTCTTGTAAACGAACAGAGATCATTCTGTCATTTTTCAGATTGCATCCAAGTACTGCATTTCAGACTCTTTTGTTGACCATGATGGCTACTCCATTTCTTCTAAAGGATTCCTGCCCACAGTAGTAGATAAAATGGTTATCTGAGTTAAATTCGCCCATTCCAGTCCATTTTAGTTCGCTGATTCCTAGACTGTCGACATTCACTCTTGCCATTTCCTGTTTGACCACTTCCAATTTGCCATGATTAATGGACCTAACATTCCAGGTTCCCATGCAATATTGCCCTTTTACAGCATTGGACCTTGCTTCTATCACCAGTCCCATCTACAACTGGGTATTGATTTTGCTTTGGTTCCATCCCTTCATTCTTTCTGGAGTTATTTCTCCACTGAGCTCCAGTAGCATATTGGG